>NC_039262.1:5559511-5637011 GCF_003368295.1 Carassius auratus
GCGCAAATCGCCGGCGTACCGAATCCATGCGTGATCAGACTAAGAAAAAGATAATAAAAATGGTGATTAATAACAAATACTTGCATTAGCATATTCACCTTATTAATAACTTGCATGTGTAGGACTTCCAGTAATTTTAACCGTTTACAGTTTTGCTGCTTGATATTGCAAACTTATTATATTCTTTTAGTTCATAACTGTTATTATAAATGCAAATAGTTTTACAATTTTCTGCACTTTTGTTACCTGTATCGGTCATGAATCTAAAGTCTTATGGTTATTTTTTTGTAAGGTGGATGTTTGCTCTCTTTTTGCATGCAGGTTTCAGCTTTATACCTGAAGTGTGTAAGATGTCTCTGAATGTCCAAGTCCAGAATAGGTGTTGGTCTAGAGGAGCCGAGAGGAGATCGATCCTGACTTAACAAATCCTGGAATTCCTTACAGATCTGCCTGCAGAGACACACAGCCATTCGAACAGTTACAAGGACGCATCTCCAAAACGCAAACCAAAGCAGCGGTCCTCATAATTAATGCATAGAGCAGATTTAATGAGATCTTAGTTTTCATATGTTACATGCATGCAAACACGTATCCTTTCCTCCAATCCTCAATAATAAAACCTCATTCTCTAGGGTGCATCCGATTTTGAAGACAAATTCTTATGAAGACAGACTGCACTAGACTATGCAAATTTGGTGCATATGAAGGTTTCATTTAGAAATGTATAATTTCAAGTTCAAATGTCTATCCAATTAAGCGGTATGCATAAATACATTTGGCTTAATGTAGTAAAGAAGTGCTGTCTTACTTGGTGGCCAGCACCATTTTCTTGCGTGCGTTCTGTTCCTTTGGTTCCGTGTGCTGGCGGGCGAGATGCTCCCCGACCGCTTTGGTGGGAAACTCTGTCTCACAGGTGTAACCAAAGTCCCGAGCCAGATGGAGCGCTTCCCCTACACACACAGAGGAGGAAGATGAGGGCTGTATGGAGCAGGGAAATCACTTCAATCTGTAAATGCTGCCTAAAAAATTGCATAGATGTTGCATCAATCTGTCTCACACCATTCTAATTATTTAACTCTTCCCTTGACTAATGGAGATTTTGACTGAAGACTAAAAATATTTTGAGACTTTTTCTTTAAAGCCAGAATAGATTTGTTTCAATCTTAATAAGAGCTCATCCACAACAAATATATAGAAACTAAACCAGATGCATCAATATCACACTCACAACCTGTTGAATTGCAAAAATGCATAGCTAGATATGAAATAAAATAGAAACAAGTTGCTCACATTTTGCATCATATTCTATCTCTGCTTTCTTTAAACAACTTCAACCAACAAAATACATTAAATGAGTCAATGTACAAACATCTAGCATCAAATCAAGACTGTATTCAATGTCAGAAACGCTCATATGAAAACAATCATGAACTTGATAAATAATAGTCAGCATCATTTAAAAAATAAAACACTAATGACTCCATACCTTCCACTAAAGATGTCAACAGCGTGACGTTCGCCGCTTTCCTGCGGCCTGCTGGGAGATTGAGTCCCAACCGGTCTAGTTTCTCCCTGAGGCACCGACCGCCGTTCTTTGACTTGGCCCTGACACACACAGATGGAGAAAGTCCATCATCAACACACTTACATGCAACTGACATCTTACATTTCATATCCACTGTAGAACATTAGCTGCCGTCTGTTTCTTTCCAAAATGCTTTTAAATTAATAAACCTAAACTAACTAAAACGAGTCCTTACATTTTTTTTCAAAGGTGCGATTTAAAAAAATATTTAGGATTAAGCATCACAATGTGTATTTTGTGTATGCATCAGCTTCATTCAAGTTATAATGTGTATAAAGGATAATCAAATATTTATTTAACAACCAGTATTCAATTTTCTCTTGTACAGACTAAATTTCTGAATGTTTTTATGTGAATTCTTTTATTTCTGCAGGCGTTAATGAACCTGAGCTTTTGTTTTTAAAATGAGTGTGTGTGAATGTGTGTGTTTCTCCTCTCTTCTTGTCACTGTCCTCATTTCTGCTCTCCATTCTGTGTCCCTCATCAATAATGGAACCTCAGCTTGACTGTTCTCATTCCCCCTCTCTCTCTCTCTCTCTCTCTCTCTCTCTCTCTAACACATCCAGCCACATTCTCTTCTTTATCTCTGGATTAAGTGTCCAGGACTCCATGTACTGTCTCTTTTTCCCCTTTCTGTCTTGGGATTTGTTTTGCCAATGAACTAAATAAAAAAAAGGAATTTCCTTTATTCTTATTACTCATATTTCAATGCCTTACTAATTGTAAAACTGTACGTTGTTTTCTAAAGCCTTAGTTGGTTCAGAACTGCATGCTTCCAGGTGCACTTGAATATTCCAAACATGTGCATGAGTTTCATGTGTCTAAAGTTCATCTCTTACCTTCTTAAAATCCCACCGAGTAGTGAGGCATTGAGACACTCTGGAGGAGACAGGCGGCGTTTGACTTCAGCGATGGTGACTTTGTACTTTGAGGTAGAGCTGAGTAGAGAAAGTCTTCCTGGTACAGAGCAGAACAGGTCTGTAGGGTTCACTACACACGTGCCACCTGCATGTGCACAACAACAAACCACAAAACGTCAAACCTTAGGAAATGACCGCGACGGTGTTTGCATGTTCTGTTGGGGGTCACAAATGAGAAAATCATCCATATGCAAGCTTTGGTAACTTAATAAAACTGCAAAGAAATCAAATTAATATGATGCATAATCATTCATAATGCTTTTTTATTCTGCAACTATTTCTAAAACCATGCATGCAGTGAAGCTACGCAGTTGGCCGATGACACACAACATGTCCAAGAGCTTGAAATGTATATGAATCTACAAACAAGCTTATGTACTGTAGGTAGTTTGAGTTTTAAAACATTTTTTGCTTTATTAATTTCAGTAGATCATGTGGCGTGACAAAGGAGTGCAAATATTCCATGTAGTGGAATATGTACAAGCATGCATACAACTTTTTAAAATTAAAATAATTGTATCTATTTCAAATCAACCACCTGTGTGAATAATTCTGTTTTGTACATTAGTGTTTTGCACATCTAATTGCATATTAAATAGTACGTATTTATATATAAAGCACTGTTTATGTCAGATCCATACCACATCAATTTACGTTTTAAAGATCATCTACCTTATTTAGCCACGTGTGTGCATTTGTGTTTGAGTGTGTGAACGTGTGTGTTTCCTGAAGGAGTTGTCTGGCTAGCGGGCCTTTAACCTGCTCCTCATCAGTCACCCTAAAGCGCTCTGACAAACCCAAGATCTCTGCAAGCATGCAAGTTCACTTCACATTAATTCCACCCAAAATGTTTTGATTCAAAGTAGTTTGTATTTTATGTTGCCAAGGGCAATTGAAAAAGAGCTATTGCCGGTAGTCTGGTCGCGCGCACCGGGCCCAGAGGCGATAGCGGGTATTTAAGCGCGAGGGAGAGTAGCCCGAGGCAGCGCGCGAGCGATCACAAAGCGAATCAAGCACTTTTTGCGAGTTTGCCACGAAAATTAAAGGAAAAAAGACATAGGCCAAATGTCATTCTGTTTCTATTTCAACTGTAGCGGTGGTGTGTGTTTACGGCGCGCGCCTCACGCTCAGCACCCAAAACACACACACAGGCGCGCGCGCCCGGCACAGCGAGAGAATGGTGCGGTGTGTGCGCGTGCGCGCGCGTAAAGGCGGGGTGAAGCTTGATAAAATTCCTGAAAGCTAAGAGGGATAATCATGATTAAAACACAGACGACTTTTCTAAGTAGGATCCTCGTTTCTTGACTGATTTCTTTTGAAAAAGGTTATCTGAATATTCAACGAAGCCAAAGCTGCAGTCAGTGTGAACAACATTAATATGATCTCCACTGAATTTGGAGCCGCGCGGCATTAACATATCAAAGCGTGCGCCCGAGGCGCGAGAAGCTATCGATACCGGAGCGCGAGGTAAAGCAATGATTATTGGTTGTGATGGTTGGAGCGGCGGAGCTCGCGGCTAAATCCAGCACACCATTAACTGGAAGTGATGGTGAGCCCAACACCTAGACAGAGTTTATTAAAAATTAAGCGCTCGAGACACCGCTCGCTTTATGGCAAACTCCACACGTGTGTCGATCCGCTGCTGCTTTGAAGAGACAGACAAAGATGCGACTGATATTAAGAAAATATTAAGAAACGCGGAACACGATTCAATTCATCCGCTCAAGACTCGCGGTTTTACAAAATACCGCGGCAGACAGACAGAGAATACTGAAATTCTGCTGAGATACTCTCAGTGGAGAATGACCAAGAGAAATGTAGGCTATGTTTAATCGGGGTTTGAACTGCTGAAAATATATATAGTTCCTTAATTATGCAGTCTCTGACTAATTAATCTATTTTCTCTGAATTGCGACGTGAGATAATAAACATGCTTTGAGATTAGATAGCCTATAGTTTTAATTTCAATACCAGTAAATACACGTTTTTAAATAAATACGAACGTCTAGGACAACATAAACACCAACAATAATACTACTAATAATTGTGTACATCAGAGATTTGCCTTTTCAGATATAATACGTTAAAATTAATTTTGCACCTTTTTACTTGAGAAAAAAAATTGCATCAAATATGAAAATGTAATATGCATTTAATAATGCAAAATTATAATTTTTTCCTGGCGGTACTGAAATGTTTATTATTTCTTTGTTTCTATTATTTTTTAGGTGTGTTTCTCTCAGCAACAGTAATAATTAAAAAACAGTAGGCCTGCTCACTGACATGCATAAATGAAAGGAAAGACAACATTTTAAAATGTTCCAAATAAATAATTTCCCTATAATTTTTTATTAAAATATTACCATTACATTTTTTGGATTTAAAAAAAATGTTTTTGGATTCATAAATGAATACAACCAACGCTGATTTTTAGTAGGCCTATCTTTAAATGAAAGAGGCTAAAATGCTTATGCTAAAATATTAAAACATTGTGCTTGTCACTGGAAAGCGGTACATACATAGGCTATTAAAACTGCAAAAAAAAAAAAAAAAAAAAAAAAAAAAAGAAGAAGAAAAAAAAGAAATAAATAAATGTATACTGTTTATTTTTTTTCCTATTTACTTTAGTCTCCTGTAATCATACCATAATAATTCAAATTATACTTAACAGTCAAGACTGACGTTAGTGAAATTATAATTATAAAACAAAACACCTTATAAAATAAATGAAATGAGTGTGTGCTTCTCTTGCTCTCTATTTAGAACATGGATGTGTTGTGACCTTACCTCTCCGTATCACTCCACCTTGTCCATTTAACACGAGTCCGCATTGCGCGTCTACAGATCCCTAGACAAACACACAAACATATACGAACTTCATTATCAATAATAAAATAATCTTAGCCATGGTGATGATCAGTATTTAGGTTTTGACGAGGCATGTGACATTAAACAGACCACGTGGTTACAGGTAGCTAAGTTGCAATGGTAACGGAACCTGTTAGGCCTACTACATTATGTTGTCAAACCAACAGATTATTTTGCTTTCTCTTATCAGTGATGTCATCAGCCAAAGGAACACTGGATGGCATCAAAAGAAAAGAGTTAATCCGTCTCACGAGACACGACCAGTCTGGAGGCCAAGTCAGACACAAAGTCTCAAAAAAAAAAAAAGCACACATATTCACCCACACACGCTCACATCCATACTGACACCATACTGGCGTGCTCTTATAACCCTTTAACAAACTCATGCTCTATTTTTTTTTCTCCCGCAGTTAAAGTGATTATAAAATCAATATACAAACCCTTCGGATCAGGCATAAATTACGCGTGTGCGTGTTAAAGGTGCGGCAGCTTCTATTGTTCCGCGTGCCAAATCTGTTTAGCGGCTCAAAGATGCGCTTGTGTGCACGAGACTGACCGCATCTGTTCCGCGGCCTTCACCGAGCGCACGATTTCATTCAGCACCAAAGAAAGGTCCAAAACCTTTTCACGGGACGTATGTGTTGCTCTCTGTGTTTTTGTGTCCGTTCTCATGTGGCCCTTTTTGTGTGTGTGCGTGCGTGCATGTGCAGAATGTTACTGAACACGCGACAGCAATAATAAAATGAGTCTTCACGATTTTGTTTTGTAGAAAACACGTCTAAACTTTAAAATATTTTGATGCTTTATTAGTTTATGTGAAGCTATTATTTAAAAGTATACATAATGATAAAAAACAAATTATAAAATAATACACTACAAAATTGCATCTCTGCTAAAATTGCAGAATGTTTCCTGACAAATTATGCTATTGCAAAACAAAACAAAATGTTAAAAATAGAAAACGTAGGCTATATTGGTGATGTTATTTTTTCATATTATTTAAACAGGCCATGTAAAACATAACGGGCAAATCAAAAAATTATTATTCAACAATTATTTAGTTTTTATTATAAGTCCAAGCAATACAAATTTTGACAGTTACACTTTTTATACTAGTTAGCTCATTTGTATCTTATTATACTATTATCTAATATTTAAAATAAATCATTTCTATTAATTATATAAATTGGATAACGTCTGTTATCATTTAAATACTCTATTAGAATTTTATTTCAGTAAAAAATAATGTAATCTTCTAGATAAAATATGTTCTCTCAAATGCATAATACATTTTATCTGTTCAATTTCACTGTCGCACTGAAAGATTAAAAGGATTGCATAATTATTTTGATTTCTGAAATATGTTCGACTCACCGGTTAAACTTGAGCTGTTTCAGATGTCTGTGCATAAATAACCAGTTGATTGACATTAAGTCCTAAATTGGATAAACTACGGTGCTCTACTGCGGAGGATTTGCCTTTTGTTCGCACTTTTTCAAGCCCTTAATCCGCCTTTTAACGGAGGAAAAAGAAACAGCGGCTTTACAGCAGCGAGGCCCGACATACGCGCCGCCGAATTCACACTTCTCAATATTCACTATATTAAATATGTAAAATCCACCAGCTTAATCAACTGAAAAAAATGTGTTTCCCAGCGTTTCGAAATATAGGTTTAAAAAGTCTTATTTCACATGTTGGGAAATAACGCATTTCTGCCAACCAGGCGATTTTTCATCAGACGGACTTTTTTTTATCTTTTTTTTTTTCGTTGCGATTTTTCCCCTTGCGTATCAGTTTATTTTAATTAGCTGTTTCGAAATACTAATGCATGGTTCGTTATTAAATTAATATGTTGGGCGAAAACGAAAAGGCCGAGAAGAAGCGATCGCTCGGCCTCGATTTTTCTTTTTCAGTCTCTCCTGACTTCTAAGGTTTTTTTTGTCGAAGCCCTCGGGCAATCATTTCTTCTGTTCGGGCAGTGAAAGTGACTATGCAACATCCCTGAAGACGTCAACTTCTCTGCAGCCTGCGCGCGTGTGAGGCGGTGGTGACACGTTGAGTGTGTGTATTTTGTGCTTGAACGGTAGAAATGCCGGTGAGGTGTACCTGTAGGTCATCGGCCCCCGGTGGCGGCAGCCCCAGACCCGCTCCGGGCAGCAGTCTTTGCTCGGGGTGCATGCCGTACTGAGAGCCGTGGCTCATGATTGACAGGTCATGCCTGCGGTACGCGTCCAGACAGCCCAGTTCCCGCCGCTGCTCGTCCAGGCACGAGGACTTGAGCGCGCGGGCGTTGTGAAGGTTGATGAAGTCCGCCGGTTCGCCGTGATGGAGCTGCTGGTAGTACTGCTGCGAGTGATGGAGAGAGTTTAACGAGTACGCGTCCGGGTTCACGGCCGGGTGGCTGTGCTGGAACTCGTAGTGGAAGGACTGGTGGTGTAAGGGCGTGTACTGGTGGTTCGTGGGAAAATACGGGGAGGCAAAATCGGTTCCGGTAGCTGGGTATGTAAGCGGAGACGATGAAGAGTAAGCGACAGACGAGTTGGCCACAGATTCCAAGCATCCGAGTTGCATCAAACGGTAGCTGTTTGATCCGTCGTGACGTATCTGTGCGGGGGAAAAAAGAGAAAAATATGAGGGATGTCATTTACACGCGCTCGCAGCGATCCGCGCGCATTCCTCACGCGGCGGAAACTCAAACCTTCCCCAAACACACAAACACACACAGCAGCTCAAAGTGTCTTTAGAAAAGTACCTGACGGCGATGTCATCTCTCCGTGCCTGGGAGGGAGTGCGTGAAACACACTGCAAACTGCTCCACGAGCTCACAGCGTTTTTTTCCCTCCCTCTCTTGTCTATCATTTTCCGCGGTGTGTGTTATTTGACTATATTTTTATTACTACATCCGTGCAATCGCTATTAAAAGCAGTTTTGTGCCAAGTCTACGGCCGTTTCACAGCAGGTAAGCACAAGACAAGAGAGTCTGCACCACTAATAATTATTATGACATACATAAAAAGAACGAGCAAACGGTTCTAATCATGGCAAGAGACTTTAACATGAACTCTAGAGAAATATTCGCCACTAAAAAACAAAAAAACAAAAAACAAACTAATAGTAAAAGCCATTTTCAGTAGAAACTAACACATGGTATATTTCTCCTCGCCTTGCAGCAAAGTCTTAACTTCCATTCCACTGTGCTAAGTAATCTTAATTTCCCTCCATGCCATGCTACGCTAAATGACATGAAATTAAAAGATTTTTGTGAAGTGATAAAAATGAATTTAAATACCTCCGCGTCGTGCACCAGTCCCGGAAATGTGGCTGACATTCTCGCGATCCAATAACCCGATTTCCTCGCGCTGTTGGACGAATGAAAGAAAAAAAAATCCCCAAAATAGCGCGTGAAAATGAAATGTCGCCTCGCGCAGTCGGTAAAAGCGGCTGAAATGCCTCCCCTCTGCACAAAGCGCTCCCTGGCTCGGATTTTGTACTTGCTGGGTATTTCTCCGGCTGATGTCGTAGGTCCCTTGGTAATATAGAAGTTTTGAAAATTAAGCATCAGCATTGAGGAAAGGGAGGACAATAGAGAGAGCAGCCTCATCCCTGGAGACACGGAATAAATATTGTATCTTCGCCTAATAAGGAACCAAGTGCGCTTTCAACATTTTTGATGATTTTTGTGGACATTTCTTTAAGGTCGTTTGTGCTTTCTTTAGCAGGGCCAGTTTTATTAGTCTCTGTTTTCCTCGCGGCTTTACCATTTACCTGCTTTTTGGATTTTTTCACCAGCACGTAAGTTTAACTCGGTGTATTGTGTCATTGTAATTTGGATTGCACGATTAAACGTTTTGTTTTGTTATTTCACTGCTTCACAGTGTGGTCTTAATCCGTATTTATCAAATATTTTAATTTCTGGTTAAATGAATGAGAGACACTTGCATGGAAGCAAAATTAATTGCAGATAGATATGGTAGGAACGAATATTTCCCTTTTCACGTTTTCTTTTATTTATTATCACACAATGCATTTTTTATTATTGCAATCGAACAATTCGTTTGGAAATAATGTTGCACAAAGAACATTAAACAGCAGAATAATATTAAATCTACGAATTACTTGAAAGACTGTTTTTATACCATGCAATGCAAATAGCCTATTTATACCACTTTATCGTCCGCTGTATACTATAATTCTACCACTTTATTATTTAATTCATTTAGTAGCCTATTAATTTAGTGAGTTTAGTAATGGCTTTTGACCAAATCGTCGAGGCACGGTCAATTTAGATTCAGTTTAATTGTCTTGCAGCCAATCCAATCGAGATTTAATGTTTATGTTCTGTTCGCTACCGAACCGGGACAGTGACGGTCTGACCCACGCTGGAAGTGTTTTGTGCACGTTTAGGATGAAGAGTGGGGCGCGCGTGGGGGGTCATCGCTCAAATCAGCCTGTCGGTCAAATTTACGCTTTGAGAACCACACAGGTGCATTAAAAGTCTTGGACACCAGTTTTACCTATAGCATGTAAAAAAAATCCAAGATTGTTCCTAGGAAAAATAAAACGTTTAACACTTCCTGCTCATGTGCAAATGTGTGTGTTTAAGTCATTCGCCTCATTCGCAGTGTTTCTGAATGTCTCCTCCCTCCCCAGCAGCAAAATACTCGAGTCTTTAGGATTTTGTGTCTATGAGAGCTTTGGCAGTTTTTAAGCATTTAAAAAGCTGATGCTCCCTTATTTAACCAAAATTACCGCCATCACCGCGGGCTCGCGCCCTCGTGCATGAGAAGGGCGGACGGAGACGCCTAGAGCGCCCGGTGTCTCGCGCAAAGGGAGGATCCTCTCACAAACATACACATATACTACTGACGTATTCCGTTTCATAAATGTTTTACGCGCAAAACTACAGTGAGAGAAGGGAAGCCTCATTTTATTTTCATTTAATGGTCGAGCTAAAACGACTTGTGTTATTTTAAGTAGACATTACTGAGCAGGCCTACATCACTGGCTCTTTATTTCTCTGGCAAACAAAACAGGAAAGGAAAACTATGACTCTGGAAGACCCAACACCAAGATGACTTCAGATTAACATTGCACAATGCAGACTAAACTAATAAAATCTTAGCGAATATAGCCAAAGAAAGCCAACAAATGGTTCGTAAACTCAATAGTGAATAACAAAAACATGAAAATGGAATAAAACGAGTTGGTTGTTGTCTCGAGGTGACTGTGGAAATGAATCGCCCAGCAGGAGGCTCTTATGAAATAACACGGTCTGGTTTCAGATATATATATCTAAGGCCTGCAGGCAGACTGTAAATTACACGATGTGAGCGCGAGAGAACCCGTCCTCTCACGTGAGGGATTAGAAGCTTTCGCTTGTGTAGTCTGCGAGAGCTCGCGGGATTGAGCGAAGCACCAGTTGCACGGTAGACGGTCTTAATAGGGCTTAACGCGCCAAACAGCGGATGCACATATGCACGCTATACCGGTCAGTGCTCGAGTCCATCTGTTCGGTCTGGATGCTCCTCGAGATGGTTCCACCTCGTAAATCCACCACCAATCCATGGAACATTAGAAATAAAAATAACAGATGCAAAATGAAACTTTAGAGGAGGTGTCCATCCCAGTGTAGACTGACCCAGAGTTGACTGTAATTGATTTAACATTGGATTAAAAGCGTCACAAACTGTGACTGGCAGCTGGCTGCCACAATCATAAACTAATGCAAATATGCGGGTGACTCTTAAAACCTCTGTTAATTTGGAACAATATCAATATAGCCTAAAATCGAAATGTTTTGGCAGACACTCAAACGTTTAAGGAAAGTTACAATAGGCTTACCAATAAAGTTTTAAATATGAAAACATTAGTAGCTATAGCAATATCAGTAGCCTGTGTGTAAACATAGTAAAATCATCCAATTACAGAGTTACGATGGCTAATTTATGAGCAGTTCAACTTGGAAGGTCTAAGTTTGTAATCGTTCAATCTTTGTATTTAACCACGTGTTAATAACCACCACTGATGATTAAAAACAGACTTTCTCAAAAAAAAAAAAAAAAAAAAAAAAAAAAACACCCCTCTCAAACAGTTTGCTAGTGCGTTGCCCCTTTCCTAAACAAAGTTTGACACCAGTTATCAAACCTCTAAATTTTTGACTGCTATAAATATAGTGTAAATCTAGGACAAGCTATAAAAAACGTTTTAATTAAACTTAAGTTCATGCACTTTATATTGATAATATATTGTTTGTTTTACGTTGTGTAGTAGTCTTTTTGAAAAGGGGGCAAATGAAGTTGATCTAGTTGAGTATGTGAGTGAAGCTCAATATGGTGTCGGCGTCCGTTAAGTAACGGCTCTTTACACTGTTAAACACGAAATTAGGTGTTTACGAGATAATTATAATTACAAAGTATGCCGTTCTCATCGATGTGACCTACATTAACCACACACACACACACACACTACATTAACCACACACACACACGCACACACACACACACACACACACACACTCAGGGTTTTATATGCTAATAGATTTTGAGGGGGAGGGGTGCAGCGTCAGTTTCAGCGCGTGGTGTTTGGCGTATTTAATCAAGTGCACTAAATTAATTTTCTCTTTTGGGATTTTTTTTTTGTTAATTTCATTAGATGTTTAACAGGGTAAATAGATACATATATCATACATTTCACACAGTTTATGCCATTAAAAGTTAGCTGTAAAAAGACAATATGATTGGAAAAAACCCACGATGAGGCCTCTGTCTGGGCTGTTCGGTTCTTTTCGTTACCGTCCAAAGGACAATCAATAAATGGTCAGTGAAAGACTCCAATCACTGAAACTGTTTATTAAAAACGGACGAGAAGGATTTAAAATACTTACATTCAACAGTTTCTCTCCCTTCTCCTACCAACCCCAGATCTGTCAAAAAATCTGCCAAATGTAGCCTAGCTATCTTGACAAATGACCAACTGCAAATTAATTTCGCAAAGTAGGCTAAACAAACACCACTGACCGCCAGTATATTATTTTTCCTTGAGTGAACTAAGCTGAATCTTAAAAATTAATTTAAATCTATACACGTGCCAGATGCGCAAAAATGAGCGTTAATTAAAAGAACAATCTGCCAAGATAACGGTAGCGCGCGGACACACACATGCGCGCGCACACACAAACCAAAACTCACAAAACCGTAATAAAGGCCTCAAAATGGTTTTCAGAGGCTAATATAAAAAAATAAACAATAAAAAAATAAATAAAAAATAAAAAAGGACAATAATTAACAGCTAATGTAGACATGAAGTTCGTTAAAAATTGGCCTACTAATATTACAGAAAAGACCTGTCTAGATGCATTATTTTAATCGAACTTGAATTTAAAGGAATATATTGTACATAGGCCTACAGCATCTGCTCGTTGACACAGTCTTTAACTTCTGTCATCGTTTGTTTCCGTTTAATCTCTTCATTAGTTCCGAGTCAAAGGTTCGTTACAAACGGAGCATCACGGTCCGGTGAACTCAGCAAACTTCTGGATGCTATGCTCAGTCGGTTTTATAGCAATGTAAAGCTTTAACACCATTCCAACGCTGTACAATAACCACAATAGTGTTCACGTAATTCTTAATTTAAACGCACTTCATGTGCTAAAATGGGATTAATAAAAAAAAAAAAAAAAAAAACTCAACCTGTATAGGGCAGTTTGTGGAGTTCACCATCAAAAGTCATATTTAACTCCATTTTGGGCATGAATATGGATCAATACTCCATTATGTTCAACAAAGGCAGAGCTACACAGTGAGGAAAACACAATTAACAGCCTGCTTTTATGTTCGGTGTGCTTTTCAGTGACTGAACATGTAGTTAGATTTTTAATCCAGTCTAGTTTAATCCAATTTCACCTAATCTAGATTATCTGTCATCACTAGCCTACTCATCCTTCTTAGCAGAGGCTATTCAACAAGATGACAAAAACGATCAATTAAACAGTTAGTTGTTGTTTATAGTTGGATAGCTAAATTTATAATCCACCCTACAGTTATCAATGGAGATACTTTGTTTCCCATGTCTTGACTGACATCTCTCATGTTGCCATGTTGGGAGAAATCTGGATTAAGTGCATGCTTTGTGTGTGAACATGATGTTACTGTAGTTCTAGACTAAATTTGAACATGTATTTACTTATCTCATCAGCACAAAACAGATTCAGTATTCATCAAAATGAATAAAAACACTCAAACTCAGAATATTATACAAACAATGATTAAATATGTCAAATAAGACAAATATAATTTATTTATTAATCCCATTTTATGAACCAATGTCTTTGACCTTCGATGATTCACTTCAAAAATAACACATTTGGGTTTCATTTCTGTTATTGCTGAATAGCCTTGAACTTTCTTCTCCTGCATCATATTCTTCATTCAATTTATTTGAGCTGCGCCCTCTACTGTACAGACATTAATTTACACTTCCTTCAGCCTGAGGCATATTCTCATTTCATTTTTGTTGTGAAAAGGGCTTTTACATTCGTTCCCAGATTTAAAAAGTAACTCAAAAGTAACATTACACATTACTTTCGATAAAAAGTGACTAACATGAATAAACATGATTATGCATTACTTTTAAAAGTACATTTCCCCAACACTGTTATTAACTGACCATTAACATATGATTTTCATGCGTTGTTGCACATTAATATGTCAATGAAGTTCTATTTAAGAGTAAATAGCATGCTACCCTGAATAAAAAGGCTAAGTAAACTTGGTGACTACTGCAGCCTGCCCTCTCCAGCACACATTATTTAGTGCAAACCAAACAGCATTCATTCACAAAACAGTGTGAATTAACAAAAACATGTTGAAATGCAACACAATGTTTTTTGTTTGAATGCATGTAAATGTACAGTGTGTCTGTGAATGAGTGTCAGAGACCCCGAGGCCTGTACCAGAGGGTGGGGTTAGATGTTAAATTCATTCAGCACAAAATGGATTCCGATATCAGATAGAGCAGGGCAAGAGGTGTATCTCTTTCTCTCTTCCTCACACACAAACAATCTCCTTCTCACTCACTCACACACTCGCTCTCTCTCTCTCTCCCACTCTCTTATACATCCCGACTTCTGCTCTTTGATCGTGTAATTCCTTTGTAATCTGTTAAACGAGGTCGTTTTGTTTATGGATATGAGCTTAATCAGCAGGCAAAACAAGGAAAAATCACTTCAACGACTGCACAAAAATACTCAGAGAAGGAGACAGGCTCAGAAATCGTAAATATTGGTGTATATTAAATTGTTGGTATATTAAATACTGTGGCATCTTCTAAGCAGGAAAGCTATAAGCAGAGAGAGTCAATTGGTCAAAGGTCCTAACAAAAGTTTTACTCAAGATGACTTGGGTTTTGAACAATCACCAGAAGTTTACTTGCAATTGGCAATGAGGAACAATCACTTAAAACATTTGTAAAATCATTCCTGAAACACATGGACACACGGAAAGAAAGATGCAACGAAAAGGCAGATAAACAGACTGACGGTCGGACAAGGAACGTTGTGAACATACTAAGTAGTTCTGACGAAAGAGAGGAAAGAGAAGTGATGCTATTGACTTCCTGGAGATGAAGTAAATGAGGTTCAGCAGCAGTTCTGAGAAACGCCGGCTTTAATAAAACCTTCACTGAAAAAAAAAAAAACGCAGCTGCCCGGAGAGGATGAAGAGTTTGAGCCGCAGTAGCATCAGCTCACTAACGGTCCAGCACGGAAATTACACATTTACTTCATTTTACAGTTATCCTTTCATCCAAAACAAGCAAAGGCGATTAATCCAAGGGAGAAATAGAAATGTTTAACTTACAATGTGGTGCTTAACCTCATAAAGAAAGAAGACAGAGGTCTAACTATTTACTATTGTAGTTTAAATCAAAATAAATTCTACAGATCCCAACAAAAACTCAAACTAATGCAGAAAAACATCTCTAAGCCCCACCACATGGACACACCCACCCCGTCTGATTGACTGAGAGTTCGTCCAATCAGAGCGTCCGTTTTATCGTCATGAAGAGCACTGAACAGCTGGAGCAACAGCACCAGGGAAGACGTGCTCAGAAATTAATCGCGCTTTTGATCTATCAGTCATAATGAGAACAACACTCGTTTCAAAACACACACGCCGAGCCGCGCACATACTCAAAAATACACCAAATACACTACCTGCACTCCCCAAAACACACACACACTGAGAACCTGTTCAAAGGAAAGCAAAGAAATAAACAAAGGAGAGAAGGCAACCCCTCCTCTCCTCCGGGAATTTTACTATTCTGCACTTCTCGGCTTCTCTCATCCCTCTCTTCCCACAATCCTTTGTGCTCGGAATAAAGCTGCTGATTATGAAGCCCAGAGCACTGAGACTCTGCTCACCTGTCAATCAAATGGTAACCTACACACACACAAGCACACACTCAATGTCAGATACTCTGTAATAGACGCCGTCTCATATAGAAATTATGACATTAATACCATTTCTCCAACACACATGATATCAAATGGCTGAAAAGGCTTTAAATCAAAAACGTCCATCTTTAAAATATATAACATTTATTTTTGCTGTTCTCGTTACTGCTACAAGAAAAGAACCAACATGCTCTTGGTTTAGTTTTACAACTTTGATTTTACTTTTTATGTTTTACTTTATATTATGGTGTCAACTATATAAAACTGCATCGTTACAAGCAAGAAACTCTGTAATTAAGCATGTGAATGTGTCTTGTAATAATCTGCTGAATTGCATCATCTAATTGCATGACTCTAAACGCTCTGATAAGTATTATAGATAGTACTGTATTCTATTGTAAATGCACTGTAACCAACTAATTTATGGAGGGATTAGAAATGTGAGCTAATAATTTCATAATTGCACTAAGATTATTTATTGTTTTGTTAAAATGTGTGCATTATTTGAGGAGTTTTACAATTGTTTTAGGGTTTATGGTGTTGTCCGGAGATGGAGCTGTAAAGTTCTCGAAATTCAAAATAGTAAAGGTTTATTTAGAGATTTATTATTAAGATTTATTTGCTACTAAAATCGTAATAACACTCATTGTTTACATCTTGTGGCTTTAGTATTGAAACAGTGAGTATGTTAGTGTTTATGGAGAGCCAGTCTTTTCCCTTTCCATTGTAAGAGCCTATCTTTAAGATTTTTTTAATAGAAAATGAGAGACAAGTATAGCCAACATAATTAGAGAAACTCTTTTGTTGTAGATTTTGCTCACCACCATGAGTTTACCCAACTATGACGACTTCCTCTTCTGAGAAACCAGGAAAAAGAGTGACTTTTGTTTTTATTGAAGAATTTAATACTGTTATTTAACAAGGATGCATTCAACTGATCAAAAGTGTCAGCAAAGACATTTAAAGACTATTTCAAATAAATGCTGTTCTTTTGAACTCTCCATTCAATAAAGAATTCTAAAAACAAGTATCATAGTTTCCACAGAAATAATGCAACAGCTGGAGCAATGATGCAGAAAATTCAGCTTTGATCACAGTATTCAAATTATATTCAAATAGAATCTAAATAGTAATAATATTTCACAATTTTGATCAAATAAATGCAGCCCTGGGGAGCAGAACAGTCTTCTTTTAAAAGCTTATGCATAATCTTTTCAAATGAGTAAAAAGTTCACACTGAGGTGTTTCACATGTGTAGCAGGATCATCTGTCACTGATAAACTTATCCCCAAAACCATATTCAGGAAAAGAACGCAAGACTTTCTGTCCTTCATTAAAGAACACAGTAATTACCTGAGTGACAGGTCGGTGTGCAGTTCACCCAGTGCTGTGTGCTTCACACACACACACACACACACACACACACACACAGTGCTGGAGGAGAGACTTTACAAGAGGTGTGTGGTTAACTGATGCGGCCTGCTATGAGGTTTCCATAGAAACGGCTCTGTCCTGCGGCCTAGGTAATCCACAGGAGCTGTGTGTGAGAGTGTGTGCTACGGTGCAGATGGGTAAATGTCGAGAGGAGAGGGACCCTGACCTGCCAAGAGAGCTGAATTAGTATTCACACAGTATGTGAACCCTACTGTGCTCTCTTCCACTCACTCTCTCTATCTCTATCACACACACATTTGGCTTACACTTTCATATGTGTGATGATGTGGAAACACTAATAGACTTCAGAGTGCTGGAGCAGGAGAGATCAATACTGCTCTTCTGCAACCAAACATTTAATTCCAGCAAATGTGAAATCTCATTTCTGTACCACAGAGATAAACATTGATAAATAAAGACATTTGCACCTAGCTTGCATTGTTCTCTATCAAATGATACAGCAAACATCTCTTGAGTTTACTGGATTTGGCTGCTTTAGATTGAAAGCTGAATGAACCAATGAAAATGTCAATTCAACATGAATCAGCATTTGCAACCAATTTTACTTATCTTCAGGTAAAACTAAATGTTCGATGAGAAAAAATGTTGGGAAGGACTTGATTTTATCTATTGGGAACTGATTGGATGATGAAAAGTGTGTTCCCTTCCCTTGATGCCACTGCTGGTTATTTTAACATAGAGATGTGTTATTATAAAATATTTTGGCGTCTTTAATGTAATTTTTGTGTGGGTTTTTGAGAAAGAAGAAATGTACAAATATTTTACAACATTACTGTATTATTTACTGTATTTGTTACCAAACAAATGCAACCTTAGACATAAGAGACTGCTTTAAAAAAAATCAGCTTTGCATCAAAGTAATAAATTACATTTTAAACATATTCAAATTTGACACTTTAAGCTGTAAAAATATTTTACAATATTACTGTATTATTTACTGTAATTTTTCCAAACAAATGCAACCTTAGACATAAGAGACTGCTTTAAAAAAAATCAGCTTTGCATCACAGGAATATATTAAATTTTAAACATATTCAAATTTGACACTTAAAACTGTAAAAATATTTTACAACATAACTGTATTATTTACTGTATTTGTTACCAAACAAATGCAACCTTAGACATAAGATACTTAAAAAAAAATAGTAAGCTTTGCATCACATGAATAAATTACATTTTTAAACATTCAGATTTTATCCTTTAAACTCTAAAAAATATTTTACAATATTACTGCTTTATTTACTGTATTGTTTGTACCAAACAAATGCAACCTTAGACATGAGACTTTTTTCAAAAACGTAAAAAAATCTTCCCGACCAAAAAATTTTGAACGGAAAAGCAATTAGAGTGATTCTATCACATTTTTGTAGATCATTCATTAAAGAATGATCGAATGAAAGTCATACTCGCAATCGAAGGGTTGAGAGTTCGAGTCTCGGGCCGACAGGAATTGTAGGTGGGGGGAGTGCATGTACAGTTCTCTCTCCACCTTCAATACCACGACTTAGGTGCTCTTGAGCAAGGCATCGAACCCCCAACTGCTCCCCAGGCGCCGCAGCATAAATGGCTGCCCACTGCTCCGGGTGTGTGCTCACAGTGTGTGTGTGTGTGTGTTCACTGCTCTGCTCCGGGTGTGTGCACTTTGTATGGGTTAAATGCAGAGCATGAATTCTGAGTATGGGTCACCATACTTGGCTGAATGTTATGTCACTTTTTTCTTCTTATATCGCAGAGGGATATTTGTAGCAATAGCCAAAAATTCATTGTATGGGTCAAAATTATCAATTTATTTTCCTTTTATGCCAAAAGCCATTAGGATATTAAGTAAATACCATGTTACATGAAGATATTTTGTAAATTCCCTATCGTAAATATATTCAAACTTAATTTTTGATTGGTAATAACCACTGCTATGGACTTTAAAGGCAATTTTCTTAGTATTTTTTTCCACCTTCAGATTCCAGATTTTCAAATAGTTGTATCTATCCTAGCAAATCATACATCAATGGAAAGCTTATGTATTCAGCTTTCAGATGTTATATAAATCTCAATTTCAAAAAAACTTAAGGCTGGTTTTGTACTCCAGGGGTCACAAATAGAAGCTAATCAGCAAAGTCACCGAGAGAAAAAAAGAAAAAGAAAAAACGCCCTCTCATTACGATGCAAAAGGAGATTCACTTCCTCCCCCATGAGCTAATGCTAAGCCCATGCTAAACGCTAGCCCTTTACTGCCCTGCCCCGCCACACCCTGATGCCCTTCTGCCCGCCTGCGCTTTGACGGACAGCTGTGGAGTTCTGGACCAACTCCAGCCAGCGGGATTACTCATGCAAGTAATCTCCCATGATGCCCTGCGGCCAAGCTAGGGTGTGCTGCGCCTCTGCTCCTTATTAATATGCATGAGAATGCTAATGAGCAGGAAGCACACAGGTGAGCTCGCTCAAAGAAGCCAGTCACAACACAGGAGCCCATATTCTAATTACGCACCTCAGAACTTCCCACTCGACACAGAGACAATATCACATTCTCACACACACACAGCGTGAAACTCGATATGAGCTAGATAACCTAAACACCCAACTGTCTGACGAGACGCACGTCTGGCTTTTGCAGAAACACTCTGAAAACTCATTCCTGAAATGCAGTGTCATAGGTGTTAGAGAGACGTTTCAAATCAAAACCTGGTTTTATATAAAGGTTACAGGCAAAAGCCACGAGCAAATTCCCTGAAGCCTCTATCAGTCAATCTGAGTTTAAACACACACACAGTCTCACACTCTCTGTGTATACTATGACAACATTACTGCAGTAACATCTGACAAGGTGATATGAAGAACTCCTAAGCATAAGAAACATAAAATGCTACTATTATCAATTCTGATCAGATCATCTTGGTACATAATGCCATTGTGGAGGGAGTTTTCGTTGAAAGAAATTCATTTTACTCAGGAAGCATGCACCTTAAAAACACATCTGAGTCTCTAATACTAAAGGATGCTATTTTCTTGAAAATACTTAAAATCCCTAAAAACAAATTTACCCCAAATGTTGTCACAGCAAAATAATTTAATATTGTTGAAATAATAAGACTTTCCCAGTATGAATAAATTAAGTTACTGTTATATGATTATTATTTTGCTGCATGTTTTTTTTACTTAATTGAAGCTTTTTTGTTGTCGCATTGTCACTATTGTTAGTAATTTGTGTACTGTGATGCAAGCAGCTCATCTTTCTTAACATCTGTTGATTGCCACCGTTCTTGAGGTTTGTGTGTCGAGTTTTGAGGCCTAGAGAATGTTTTATATCTGTTTTCTGGATATTTTAATCTTGTAAGTTGATTTATAAGCAAAAAGAATTTTGTCTACATGTTAGACTAAGTTATCCATTCAGGGTTGTCATTTGTAAATAAACATAAAAATCAATAATGTGGTGATTTTTTGCACATTCTTTTTTTCTTCCAGAAAACAGAAAAAAATCATTAGATAAATTAATTAGACTCAACAATAAAATGTTTCTATTAGAAAAATTAGACAATCGGCACTGCATGAACAATCAAATTATCTTTGGCTAAACAAAGTGTATTTACTGAGAAGAACTAAAAAACTATTGTTGAGAGATCTCTAAAGTCTTACTTCATCAAGTTTTATGTTTTCTCAACTATTCTTTTTTTTTTTTGAAACTGAAGACATTTCCGATGTCATAAAAGATTTCTATTTCAAATAATTGTTGAAATAAATGTGGAAAAAACTGGAAAAATCACAAATATCACAAAAATATGAAGCAGCACAACTTTATTAATAATAAATATTTCTTGGGCATATCAGAATGATTACTGAATGATCATGTGACACTTAAGACTGGAGTAATGATGCTGAAAATTCAGCTTTGAATCACAGAAATAAATAGCATCTTGAAATATATTACAATAGAAAACGTAACAATATTACTGTTTAACTGTATATTTGGTCAAATAAATGCAGCCTTAGTGAGCACAAGAGACGTACTTCTTATTAGGCTACTGCTCTCGCCACTAATGTAAAACCCATAATACATTTTTATGGGTTCTGCTTTCAACAGTGTAAAATGCATTTAATGAGTTGACAGTGGTTCCTAATCACAAGTTTGTTTTATGGTAGTAACCAGTGCTTTAAGTGGGCCGGTACGCACCTGTACAGTACCACCACTTCCAAATATAGCTCTTGAGCGTAGCTACCACCACCTCTCCATGAGCACAGAACGTGCTTTTAGCCTACCAGTATGTTCATTTGGACATCTGTTTTAATAGAGGTTTTAATCCTTTGCATGCGCTGCCACTTTTCAGAGCACCCTTCACAATGAACGCTTCCTAATTCTTCCTAGTTCGGAGTATGGAGCGTGAATCATTTGAGTCACGTCGGGAGTTCGGAGCGGGTTCGCGGATCATTTGAATCAGTTCGGGAGTTCGAACCGGGTTCGCGAATCATTTGAGGCAGCTCGGGAGTTCGTAGCGGGTTCGCGAATCATTTGAGTCAGTTTGGTGATCACGAATCATTTGAATTAGTTCGGGAGTTCGTAACGGGTTCGCGAATCATTTGAGTCAGTTCGGGAGTTCGAAGCGGGTTCGCGAATCATTTGAGGCAGTTCGGGAGTTCGTAGCGGGTTCGCGAATCATTTGAGTCAGTTTGGTGATCACGAATCATTTGAATCAGTTCGGGAGTTCGTAACGGGTTCACGAATCATTTGAGTCAGTTCGGGAGTTCGTAGCGAGTTCATGAATCATTCGAGTCAGTTTGGTGATAAAGAATCATTTGAATCAGTTCGGGAGTTCGTAACGGGTTCGCGAGTCATTTGAGTCAGTTCGGGAGTTCAAAGCGGGTTCGCGAATCATTTGAATCAGTTCGGGAGTTCAAAGCGGGTTCGCGAATCATTTGAGTCAGTTTGGATGTTTGAATGAAGTAATGCAGTAAATCTATATAAGGGTATTTTTTCAAAATCCTTATGCACATTTTATTTATGTTCAGTAGTTCTTTCTAGCTCAAGCAAATCCACGAACTAATAAAAGGATTTATTATTAAGGTCGCCTGTTGACTGCTGTATATAAAAGCCCTTCAATATAGTTGTTGTTACCTCAGGGGATGAGAGGAGTCATAAAAAAAAAAAAAAAAAAAAAAAAACAGAAAATAATTTTTTTTTTTTAGCTATAATAGAGTACCGGCACCTCTTTTGGGCCACTTAAAGCACTGGTAGTAACACTGTCTGTGGTGATTTATATGGCATTTTAGAAGAAACCCTGGTTACCACGTTTGCAAGAGCTGTCTGGTTCCTACAAATGAGCTGTAGAGTTTATTGTTCACAGCATTTCTGGTCAATGTTGATGGGTATTAAAAAATGTGTTTTACCTGTTTTGGGACTTGAACATTGCTTCAAGAAGAGCAGAAATGATTAAAGCAGTGATTCTCAACCAGGAGCCCATGGCCTCAGCAAACTTGTGGGGCCACACAATTAAGCAACAAATTGAATTAAAACTTAATTTAATAGCCTAAAACTCCCAGTTTCTGTAAAAAATAAATTCTATTGCCATAATTACAAAATAAATACCAGAGGTTGTAATATCTTCGATTGTTGTGATGGATAATGAGGGGGCTGAGATCCACTGGATTAAAGACAATATGACATTCACAACACAAGGATGAATTCCAACAATTCTACAAATAAAAGAACAAGTGAAAGATGGCATTTAGTGCCAGACTGAGTCTGCATGAGAGTCTGAAAAACTATGATTATATAAGTTTCTTTCCCAGGAATCAGGCTATATTTATTGTTTGCCTCGACACAGAGATGGTGAGCAGGACGTGGACGCAGAAGTTCACCTCATGTGCAGCTGCACGTGCACTAATGGTAATGGTTCAATATCAAATCCACCTTTATTTGCCATTTACTACAGTAAAATTGATGTATCACTAATAAATTACTATGACAGCTATGGAAAGACTTCAGAAAGACCCATAACAGTTGCAGTATAACACCTAAATCATTCACAAAAGGATGAAACTTACTAAAATAAGTAAATGGGGACTGAAAAAACTATTTTCCTAGGTAGGCTATTAATGGTGTGATCCGCTGCGTTATTTTGAAAGCCACTAGAAAGCAAATGGCTAATGCTAACACTTCTGCTCTGACAGTACGTGGAAAAGGAGATAAACGGCTGATTTCTTTTCTTTCTTTTTTGAATGGATGTCAATGGAGAAGAGGCTTCACTACACTGAATACACAGCTTTTTAGAGGAAACCACTTATATTTAATGAATCCAAACAATACTTTTAGATTAAACTATTTTTAGAGTTTAAGAAGTCACTAACTTTTTGTGACAGGTGGGATTCAGCTTATGGCACTTCTCACTCATTCGCTTGTAGCTAAAAGGGATACAGCTAACAATAAATGTAATTTTTGTAATGCAATTGTGTTTTATTTACATCTTGTACCTGCCCCAACCCTAAACATATGCCTTATAGTAATGCAAAAACAGTACGCTATATTAATGTGCACATGCCAAGTAGTTTTACCTGTATGCCTTATAGCTTTAACCCATTCATCCCTTTGGTATTATTGTAATCATAAACACACTGGTTTGTAGATTTAAAAGTTTTACGGTTTACTTGTTATTCTTCTGGTTGTTTAGTGGCTAATGAAATGGAAGTCTCGCACACATTCACAGAAAAGAGCTTACTTCCGCCTTGCAAAATAAGTTAGCCCTGTGTTTGACCCTTACCAGAATCATGTTTCTCACCGTTACGAAAGACCCTCCGAATCTGCCGCACCTGCAGGTTAAAAATCACTCTGTCAATCTAACCAGCTCCAGGTCAAACAAAGTAACACAATGTCTTTCTTAACAAGTCTGAAATGAGTTTATGAGTGGTGACGTGCCGTCCCCTTCTGCCCGCACAAGAACACAGCACAGTCACACTTCAAACACACACTTGTTGTATTATCGCATGGTAAACAGCAGCTGCAGAAAGCAACACACACGGCGTACAAGACAGAGAGAATCACATTAAACAGAACGCTTGACACCGCAGACGCCTCGCATTACTCCAGCTGTGTGTGTGCACAGTACGCTTCATGATGCCTGACAGCTCTGAACTCCTTCCCATAATGCATTGTGCGGAGAGACACTCTAATTGATGACACAGGTGAGACTACACGAGGTGATCGAAAGTGTCGTCGCGGGTGAGACAAAGTGTGTGCGTGCGTTTGATGTTGATTACATATGGAGGAAGAAATGAAATCTTCAGTCAGTTCTCTCCGGATTTAAGGAGATATCAAGAGGCAGAGAAGGAGAACGAGGGAACGGGGTGGAAGACAAGGTGATGCAATCGTTTAAAGAGGAGGAGTTCTCCTCATTCCTCTCGTTATCAAACGCTCCCTGAGATTTTATTCTGTTCTGAGGAAAGATCCGTCTGTGCGGTTTTGGGAATGTCTTTATCTAAATAAACCAAAAGGTTTTGTGTGCGCTTTAATATAGTATAACAGACGCAAGACGAGACGCACGCGGCCTACAGAGACACACGCAAGCTGAAAAGGGGTTTTTGTACATGCATGCTAAAAATGTGGAGGTGTGATGTGGCCTGTCGGGTTCTTTAGTTGTGTGTTGTTGTGTGTTTTGTGGGAGGGTATTATCAAATATCGCTCCCTTCTGATTTTAGAGATGAGAGACGATATTAGACAAGAAAACAAAGAAATGAGAGGAGATGGTAAGAAAATAGAAGAAACAAGAAATGAGAGAAAAAAAGTAGTAAGAAAGGATAAAAAAAATGGCAAAATGGGAAGAGGCGAGAAAAGAAGAAATAAACAGAGAAGGAAAGAATATAAGAGACGAGACGAAAATGAGAATGGGATTAGAAAAGATAAGTTGACAGACAAAATGAGAAGAAAATGAAATATAAAAATAAATACATATAGAAATAAGAGATTAAAACAGGAGGAGAAGAGAAAGGAGATGAGACGGATGAGAAGAAACAATAACAGAGAAAACAGCAGAGACAAAGTGAGAAGAAATGAAATGAAAGGAAAAATTATGGGAGGCAAGAAGAGGAAGGAAGAGAAGACAAGATGAAAAAAGAAGAGAAGAAGATTCAGATGAGAGGAAAGGAGTGATGAGAGAAAATGAAACAAGAAGACAAAATGAACATATGAAATGAAAAGAGATGAGAAGAAATAAGAAGAAATAAGAAAAGGATGAGACAAAGCAAGAAGAAATGAGATGCAATAGACGAGAAAAGCAGAGGTGAGAAAAGAAATCAAGTGAGCAGAGAAAAGAAGAAAACGAGAGAAGAGACAAAACGAGAGGAAACCGGACAAGAAAAATATAGAAGAGTTTAGAAAAGATGAGCTAAAACAAGAAGCAAAATAAGAGATGGAATGAGAATAAAATAAGAGAAGAGGTAAAATTATGATAGATGAAAGAAGAAGAGATGAAAGAAACAAAAATCGAAGGGATAAAAAGATGAGCTGAAAATGACAGATGACACAAAATGTGAAGAAACCAAAGAAATGATGAAATGAGACTGGAAGAGATGAAATGAGAAGAGAAGAGATGACATGAGAAGACATACACAAGAATGAAGAGATTAACTGAAGTTAAAAGATGACAATGTCGAGACAAAATGAGAAGAAAATAAGAGACTAAATGAGAATGAAGGGAAGAGAAGAGAAGAGAAAAGAATGAATGTGAGGAGAGAGGGTGGAGGGAAGAGGAGAGGAAGGTTTCATGTAAAAGAGGGAGACTGAAGCTCCCATGAGACTCTCTCCATTAATTGTGAAGTGAAGGTGCCCTCAGGCCAACACAGGGGAACAGAATCACTCACACAACACACACACACACACACACACTCTATATATACTAGACTCACAGCTACACCTAACACTATACACAAATACACATCAAATCTATTACACTACAAACACAGACGCATCACATATGAGATATAACAATAACATCAGGAATCATAGTGTAATGTGTGTGTGTGTGTGTGTGTGTGTGTGTGTATATATATATATATATATATATATATATATATATATATATATATATATATATCCGAGCATCAATGTTTTCATTCAAATAACTGAATGAACTTGTGCTCTGGCATATGAGAGTCTCTGAGTGACACTGGGATTGTTGACTGAGCTGTAAAACAATCAGTCCACTAGAGGGAGCACTGGGAATACAGTATGACTGACCCTCTCTATTTCTCTCTCTCTCTCACACACACACACACACACACACACACACAAACACACACAGCTTGGTCCTATAGACATGTGCACAAAACATATCTCAAAATAAAGGAGTGGTCTGGATTCAATACAAGTTTACTGACACGACCGGAAGCTCTCATTTCGACTCATCTCTAATTTCTAAAAACAAAAAGTCTGAGCATGTTCATCACATTCTCTCAATCGCAATGCAAGGGTTCATATTCTTATATCATCCCTCCACTATTCCAACTTCACTACATTATGTAA
Organism: Carassius auratus; assembly: GCF_003368295.1. Classification (NCBI taxonomy): domain Eukaryota; kingdom Metazoa; phylum Chordata; class Actinopteri; order Cypriniformes; family Cyprinidae; genus Carassius; species Carassius auratus. Next base: position 5,586,292 of record NC_039262.1, read on the forward strand.
TTAAATAGTTCAATTTAGAGGTCACATCTTGGGCTCGAGTCCTTGATCTCAGTCCAAAATTACATGAACATGAGATATTGAGCAGGAAACCGGGTTATAATTAACCCAGAATGTCAATTTAAACCAATAAACCAAACTAAGAGAAAAAGTCATAATTATTATTTGTGGTAATCAACATCAGGCCAAAGATTATATTTATTGTATACTGACTAGGAAAATTATTTTTAAAATTATTTACATTTTAATATCAAGTATCAAGGATCACAGGTTTGTTCTGACAAACTCAAAGACAGTGACACGTGAAATATTAAAATGCTAAAACTAATAATATGACTAACCCTAACACCTAACCTATTAATTGGCCGGAGAAATAAATGACCATATCTCTTGTTGATGATGTTAATAGTCATGCATCCAGTCAAATGTTACAGTATTTTGGTGCAAACTGGACTGTTTCTTGTTAATTTCTTTCAAACGAATATAACATTTAAACCCATAATGTTTTTTGCTGAATTTATATGTTAAATAAGCAAATTAGCAACATGAAATGTATAATTCATGCAGATTAATTTAATCTGCATGAATTATACATTTCATGTTGCTAATTTAACATATTACTATTACATATTACTCATTTTAAGCACAATTTTGTTAACTTTTTGTACGTTAAACAATTCAGTTTTTGTAAAATCTTCAACAAAACCTTTTGTTTGCGGACTTTTACTAAGATTTTACAAAGTTTCAGTGCAAATACTAGACTAATACTATGGTACTTTGTTATAAACAATGTATAATAAAACATTTTCCATTCATATACCATGGTACTTGCATGGTTCTCTAGTATTTAAAAACTACCACACGATACACCTTTGAAAATACAGCTAGGCTCATTTTTGTTAGTGCTGTATGAGGACTGCTGCTTGCTTTCCCAGATATCAGTGTGAATTCAGTCCTGAGGAAAGAGAACGTGTTTGACTCAAGGTTTCACCATGACAAACCGAGGAAGAGGAGGGCATTGAGAGGAAGATAACAGGAAACACACAAACAGAGACAGCCATACCCCGATGGAGCTGCTCTCTCCTGTTTCCCTCTCCGTCCGATCTCTCCATCCTGACAGGAGAGGCTTCAGGCATCTGCTGAGCTTCAGGCCACACACACACACACACACACGGTGATGTCTAACCACATTACACACTCATAACAACAAATTCACGCTGTACTCTGCTGTCACGCGCGAGCATGATGAATTCGGCGTTGTGATTGTGTGACTGTGAGCGTTTCTCCAAACCACAAAATTCACTGATGACAGTATGTGTGTGTGTGTGTGTGTGTGGCCTGACAGCGGTCTGAAGTTTTGCCGCGCTCCCAGGGATGGCGAGTGTAAAGTGGGATGCCGGGGGCGACGGCGATATGAAAGGTGGCTAATGAAGCACTTAGCATTTGAAGGCTAGCAGCGGACCGCGCCCGACTTCCGTCTGTTCTGATTGGCCGACGGGAGGGCTAACGCGAGCTGAGTGGTCTTTTGTTGCTCGGCGACGAGCCCTGAGGCGACGCCCCAACCCTGACCCCTCCCCCCATCAGCGAGGATGCGATGTGACAAGTTTAACAGGAGGAGAGAGCCGCTCTTTTCTTTCTCTCTGTGCAGCCGGAGAGGTCACGTGTGTGTGTGTGTGTGTGTGTGTCATACCTGTCAAGTTTTGGATTTGAAAATAAGGGAAATTTTCCAGCGCCCATTGCAAGCAGTCCCACCACCCCAACAAAGCTCCAGTGTCCCTTACATTTTAAGACAGGTGTTATAGCCCAAATGAAAACACAAAAGGGTATATATGAAGAGCATTTATTTAAAGGCTTATTTGCATATTTTCTGTTAATTTAACATTGCTTGTTTTTACATTTACATTTTATTTTAATTCCATACATTCTTTTCATTTCATATTGCTTTTCTTTTACAGTTTTTCTTTTCATTCACAACTTTTATTTTACTCTTTTAGTGAGTTGTTGTACCAATTTGTTGCAGACTTTGCATTCTTTAAAAAAGTAAATTCGCTGTCCCATTTATCACGGTATTTACACATGGGTTTTGGTTTTTTGGCAGGTGTGCCTTCACTCTCTATCGTAGCATCCATTATCCGTCTCTGTTTTTTCTTTTGTTGTTGTTGTTTTTCCCACGTTATAACTCATGTCATCTGACCTCACACACCCCTCGCGACAGGCTACTACAGGTAGGAGTTATCGCGAGACTAGTGACAGAGCTCAGATTGGGAATGTTTTTATTATTATTATTTTATTAATAACGCAGGTAAAAAAAAAAAAAAAAAAATACGGGAGATTTACGGGAAAATACTAATACGGGAGGACGGCGGGAAAGAAGGGTAAAATACGTGACTTTCCCGGCCGAAACGGGATACTTGACAGGTATGGTGTGTGTATGCATCAGATCTGCTCTGAATGAATGAGGATGAGAGAATATCTGTCTCTCTACCTGCTCGCCGTCTGTCTCACCTCATGTTTCATTCGCTTGCTCTTTGCCAGCACCTGTCTCCCTGCATTTCACCTCTCCCATGCTTCTAAACGCAATAACTGTTTTAAAACAAACAACGCCAGCTTCTTTTCTACCGAACCGATGCAAACACACTCATCTGGATACTATTGGGATAATGAGGACTTACCATGAACTTGCACTGTTATTAATGCAGGGGAACTGGGGCTAGCTGTCACGTGTGGATTTCCTAGGGTGGGTTTATTGTTGAAAGTCGGCTATAGATTGAAAACCCTTTTTAGGCTACCGTTTTGCTCAAGAACAACATATAGTTCTTTTAACATGCTAAATTACTATTAATAGTAAAAAGATCAATGAAACAAGAAAAAAAAAAACATACGAAAAATATAGTTTTAGCCAACATAAATGAATATACAAATATTTATACATAATAAAAGTCAAAAGAAAAGAATGGCCTACTTTTTATTCAGGAAGGACGCATTAAATTGATCAAAAGTAACAGTAAAGATATTTATAATGTTTCAAAATATTTATATTTCAAATAAATGCTGGTGTTTTGAACTTTCTATCCATCTTAGATTCCTTGTTTCCACAAAAATATGAAGCAGCACTAATGTTTTCAACATTGATTGTAATCTGTAATCAGAAATATTTCTTGAATAGCAAATCGGGATATTAATGATTTCTGAAGGATCATGTGACACGAAAACTGGAGTTATGATGCTGAAAATCACATTATTTAATTATATTTGTTTAATATATTCAAATAGAAAACTTATAATATTTTACAGTATTAATTTTTATTATATAAATGCAGCTTTGAGATGTCTTTGAGAAAAATCTTACCAACCCAAACTTTGACTTTTTAACAGTCAGTGTGTTTTTATTGTTTATTTGTTAGTTCTCTCATAAAGCCAATTATAATGACAACTAAGTGACTCTAAGCAAACCATACACTATGCAAGAAAAATGTTTTAATAAAAAAATTATAGATTATTATGCCTTTAAGGCAAGTTTTGTGAGATTTAATGTAGCTAAATAAGCCCATACTTACATAAACTCACATTTATGTCCAGTTGCATGCGTTGTTTTTTCAGACAGGCACTGTGTGTCAGGGTAGAGAAGTGGAAAATTAAAGCCATTGAAAGAAGGAGTAATGAACCATGAATAAAATGAGTTTGATGGACAAACAACAGTAAAAATAAAGAGAATGGCCCGTTCCTCCCGCGTGTGGCACTTATTTATCTGAAGAATTTCTGTTTTATTGTTATTGAGCTGGAAAAGGGAGCATTCACAATGTCCTGAGACACTAGCAAAGAGCGCTTCCTGCACACACACACATTCACGGACAGAGTTGTGTTGTTTTTTAGGTTACGTCCTTTACTTTCTCTGACTTTTATGTTTATTTGTTTCTCTTGTACTCGTGTTTTATTGAGTTTGTTATCGTGGCGTCTTTATTTCCACGTCGTCCCAGCAGAGTCGGGTTCATTTGAACGTCACTGTGAGTTTGTGTGCATGTGTGTCTGAACCACTCTGATGTCTGTTTCCATTTGAAATCAGTTTCACTATCATTTCACTTTAGGTCTGAGATTTTGAACGTCCCGGGGTTTAAAAAAAAAAAAACATTTTACCGATCAAGACCGACCCGAGCCTTGATTTCAGTCTAATTTGTAGTCTATTTGGTCAGCTACACATTTCACGCGTCGCACAAACACACACATGCTGAAGAGGCACTTTTGTGAAGTTTGCTGCTCCTCCCGTTTGTTTAGATTTGTGGATATTGATGTCGTCAGCCAGTTCTGTTTATACTTAAGGGCAAAAATCATCAGTGCTTTCATCTTTATGATTACAAAAAATTACAGACATCGAGAAGAGAGCAAGAGGATGAGAGAAGTGATGAATTAAACATAAGATCTCTCCTCATCTATAGATCTATACTGTACATCTGCATTAGAATGGACAGTGACAGGAGTCAGCGTAAGGACAAGTCGATCTGTTGACAAAACAAACACATTCATTGACATAAATGACCTTTAAAATCTAGTCATTATAGACACAAAAATGACTAAATATGATCAACTACTACTACAGTGATCTTAGCATGTTTAAAGATTATCTTAATCACTATGGAAAGTAAATAATAATAATAAAAAAACTTTGTATTAGGTGTCTTTAACTTATATTTAACCCTCGTTTTTTGTTTTGGCCATTTTGACCTGGAGAAGAATTTTTTTTTTTTTTTTTTTATGGAACATTTTGACACTGCACGCACAGGGTCTATCAACTTTCCCCCAAAAATGATCTTTTTTTATCAGCCTATTTTCTTTCAATGAAAAGAAGAAGCACTGAATTTCTTTTTATACATGGTTATAGGCCTCACTGATCTGACTTCATGCAACTCGTTTTTGAATGAACATTGTAAACAAAACAAAAAAAAAAACATCTGGAGGTGGATAAGCTTAGATCAATGAGGCCTACAAACAATCAGTTCCAAAAAAGAAAGCATTGCAAGCATTTATTTTAATTTATTTATTTTTATCGGAAAAAACAGCACACGGGTTAAAAGTTTTTGATGCAAATGTATTTTTCGTGCACATATTGTTGAAAAAACAGTTAAATGCATTATTAATAATAATCAAAATAAATCATTTTCACTAATATAGTTGGTTGCTTACCATTTAACATGCTGGGTGCATTGCTATAGAATTACTATAGAATCCCACTAAACTCTCATCTAATTTTTCTGGCTTTATTAAAGTGTTTTTAAGATTCTGTGTGTGTTTCAGCATGATGCATGTGTTGAGAATAATGAAGGATTGCACGAGCGTGTCTGAACGTATTTGAGAGTGTGTGTGTTTGTGTTTACTGAGGAGCGATGGCACAGCGATGTCTCCTCAGCAGATGAGATCGGAGATGACAGGCCAACACTGCTCTTTGTCAGAACATGAGAGGGAGAGAGTGTGTAAAATTTTAATCTGTAGTTATTTAGGGTATGGAGGCGTAGTGAGTTTGTCTCTGGGGTCACGGGGGCTTATGGAAGAAAGTTGTTGCAGCAAACGGCACGAAAGTAAACGTCTGTGACAGCTTCTTGTAGCAAAACGAGTCTTAAAACTCTCGCTCGCTCGCTCGCTCTTTTTCATTTGGGGCATTCTGGATTAATAGTCCCTGTTTTATCCATCCCATCATGCCTTGCTGTGTGCAACGCGACTCTCTCCTCAGAAATCACAGCGTCTCTCAAGAGCTGGTTTAATCATATTACTATGATACTCATTAGAGTATAATAATGTCTCTGGATTTATGCTGTAGAACAATGCACAGCGGGTTTAAAATAACAGTTTCTTGTTCAGTGTGTTAACACGTATTTCCAAGAAAAGATTTTTAAAAAAAAACTCAAAAATTGAAATGATTGTACTCATTCTTACGTTGTTACGTTGTCTGACTTGCTTTCTTCTGTGACACACAACAACAGATAAAAAACAAAAAACTGGACCTCTGAATTTCATTGGATGGACACAAACCATATATACATAATCTGAAAAAATTATTAAAAGTAAAAAAAATATATAATTTTATTTACATAGAAATTAAAAACATTTGTAAACTATAAAAAGATAACCAATATTTATACATACATATTAGTGGTGTCAAACGAATGAATTTATCCAAAAGAAAAGATTTTGTTTACATAATATATGTGTGTGTATTGGGCTTTTTTATTTACGTAAATATAAATACAAACACATGCATGTATATATTTAAGAAAAATATGTAATGTTTATATTTTAAATATACAGTATTTATCTAAAATATTAAGAATATAAGAATATGTAAATACATGTACACATTTTTTAAATATACTGTCTGTGTGTGCTTTTATATATACATAATAAACATACTCAGTACACAAACATATATTATGTAAACAAACATTTTTATTTTTGATGCAGTTAATCTTGATTAATCATATACAATGAAAAACTGTAATAATGTCTGATTAACTTTTTTATTTAGTATTTTATTTAATTGTAATACTTCAGTGATTTGAATGCCTAATTGACTTTTGATGATTTTGGAATTTAAGGAATTTAATGTTTGGAATGAGGGTCATGTGAAGGTCAGACGCTGCATTTCCCCCTCGTGACCTTTGAACTTCAAAGGGCCCCATTAGAAAACAACAACGATCGGAACTATGACAATTCTGTGATATATTTTGCCAGGTAGATGGCAAGTCAAACTGGTTTGTTAGTACTAATGCGTGAGTTAAAGGTGATGAACGAAATGTTTTGATGATACAATACTTTTTCCTACACACACATAGGGACCGAAATACAAACAGATATCAATGATGGATTATTTTACGGGTCGGGGAACAAACCTATCAAACACCGCTGAGGTTTATGGGTAATCACTAATTAGATTCACCCAATTAGCAGCTGTTCAGAGCGGGAAACAGGTGCAAAGCGAGAGGAGAGAGAGAGAGAGAGCAGAAAATATGGAGGAGGGAGAGAGAAAGAGAGTTACAGACTATAAAGGAAGGAGAGGAACAGAATCTGGGAGAATTTCAAATACAAACTCCAGAGGGATGGAAACAATTCAAAGAAACCTGAGATAACAGACATGCAAATGCGGAAATGTGCACATACACACACACACACAACAAAGATATACACACATGGTTTTATGGACATTTTTCAGTTTCTAATTAATAATTGTGATTTTAAACTAGAAATAGTGTACATTATACCAGTGTGGGTCCACTGAAAATGGCAAGTTACTGAATAAATGGTCATATATCCACATAATTTAGTCTAACAGTAATCCTTAATATACATATTCACAGCAATCATCAACATGTTGAGTGATAAACAATACCCGTGGTTACCTGCTACTTGAATTCATAAACAACCCTAAAAATCAGCATTCATTCAATAACACTGAACAAAAACAATAAAAAAATAAAGTTAGTTAAGATAAAAAACCCTGCAGCATTTGAGACAAACATATATGATTTCCTCTTGTACATTGTATGATTTCTCAAAGCTGTAAATTAAAAGATAAGTGGAATTTTTTTTACATTTGTTAAATCAACAATTCACATTTAATAAATTACTTGTCGTTTCTTTGTAATTGCTTAATTTATTAGCAATTTCTGAGTGAAAATCATTTCAATACCTTTTTTTTATTTGTTTAATATTGTATTAGTTTATTACATTTAATATTTTTGTCATTATATATATAAATATGTGTGTGTGTGTGTGTGTGTGTGTGTGCTAATGCTTTAATAATACTATTCCCAGTAATACTGTGACTCCAACTGAGAAGGCAGACAGACAGACAGACAGACAGTCAAAGGGTAAAGAGGGGTAAAGCAAGAATGTAAAAGAAAGAGAAAAGGCAGAGAAACAGAAAAAGGACAGAGCGGGACAACAGCAGGTATCAGGTGGGGGGAATTATCCTCCATCCTCTAATTGAGGCCCCCTGAGTGTGTCCATCCTAGTGTGTGTGTGTGTGTATGTGTGTGACCCTCTGCTCTTTGCCTGAGGCAGTAGCTGACCCCGCCCACCCTGGCCACACCCCCTCATTAAAACACTAATCCCTCTATATCACCACATGCTCTCCTCACAACACACACACACACACACATACTTCAGTGTGTTAACAGCAGCATAAACCTCAATCTATCATGTAAAAAATACGCAGCCATTCAAAACTAATTTCAATGATTGTCTGTTTAAAACGCAATACATAAACTCTATGAAACGTAAGTTTAAAAAAAAAGCTGATAGGCCTACTTTTGTTATTACTGTCCCATGCACTAATATATTCCCCCAAAGCATTTTATGCCTGTTGCATTGTATTATTATTCTTATTAAATTCATTTATTTTTTAATCATTATTAATGATTAATAATTACTATTTTAATACCACAATAAGAAAACAAAAGATTTAATAAAACAAAATATACCTTTATTTTTGTGTACATGTTGTTATGAAATATACATTAATACATCCTTTTATCATTAATAATAATCATCATCAGTATTCATAAGTTTGCATACATTTACAATAAACAAAGATAGTTTTATGCATCTGTTTATTTAACAAAATACATAGAATTAATAATTAAAATTATACATTTAAATGTATGCATTTATCAGAAAATGACTTATTACAGAGGAACATATTTATAGTTTTATTCTTTTGTATTATATTTATAAAAAATAATTTGTAAATTACACATGCAACAGTCAAAAAATGCTTTTAAATGATATAAATAGTGAATCATAAATTACATTTTAAATGTTTGTATATATAATATAATTATTTGCCAATATTCAGTTTTTTATTTCCATGTCAATAAAGGTACTTTTGTCAGATCATGTGAGACCTAGGAAAAACTCAAGATCTAAGATGGCCGAGCAAATCGATTACACACGACAATAACCAGCAGCAGATTGTCTGTGTCTCCTAAATGACTCTGTGTGTGTGTGTGTGTGTGTGTACACTCCTGGGCTGGATATCACTATAGTTCTCTTAGTTTTAATATTCTTGCTCGCAGGCATATGCCACAGCCCCTCTCCTCTCATCGCCATATATATTAATAGCTTTATCTCCCCAACCGAAGAGCGCAAATAAAACACAAATGAAAGAATCCTCATGCATATAAAACACATGCACACACACACACAGGAGCAAATGCCAGTCAAGGTTATTGGTCTCATTTCCTATTTGCTGCTCCGGATGGAAATTCAAATCTCTGTTTGCAATAACACCTTCAAATTCAATCCAAACTCCTGCAAACTCAATCAGTGTGTGTTCATGTGTGTTTGCTACAGCTGGAATCGGTGAGAATTACACAAGCTGCATCAAACTCCGATGGATTCCCAAGGTTGTGTTTGCAACATTGTTGTGATGGTTGTTTTATTAGTGCTGTTTGCTAGGTTGTGATCAGATACACAGTTTTTGCTAGGTGGGTGATAAAATGCCTTTGGGTGGAAAAAATTCCTTGAGGGAAAAAGGCTCAAAGTGGGACTATTTTGACTTGGGCCAGTAAACAAAGACATAGCAACACCCTAACAACCACCCATAAGCATCATTGCAGTGAAACATCATTGATGTTTTTTTTGTTTTTTTGTTTTGTTTAAATAAAGTTATAGTTCTACTTTCAGAATTAAAGTGAAATACACATTTCTGTTCCAAATCTCTCTCTCTCTCTCTCTCTCTCTCTCTCTCTCTCTCTCTCTCTCTCTCTCTCACACACACACACACACACACACACACACACACACATAAACCAAAATGCAAGCACACAAAGAAGAAAATAGACTCATGTTTATTTGAGCACGATGTGTGTGTGTGTGTGTGTGTGTGTTGAGTATTTGGTATCCCACAGTGCATCTGTCTTTGTTCTGTTGCCCTACTGCAGTGCTGCCCAGAACAGCAGCCCAGATAATTGAGAATCTGCAAGACAAACCTTCACAACACCTGATATACAGCTTTCACAGGTCTGCTAAGAAAAAAACAAGAGCTCACACAAGAGCTTTATATCTCGAATATCTCAACTGTTGCTCCTTAACAGCAATATTTCACAAAGAGCAATTTAGAGAGAAACCGAAGATCATCTTCACAAGAGATGTCTCAAACTCTGCTCAGATAACAATGCTTGCAATTTCAATATGAATGCAAAAAGTTATCCTCACGTTCTAAAACGATCAAATGAGCTAAATTCATGTCTATACCTCTATAATCTTATTGTGTCATAATTTATCATGTTTATTAAATAATGAGAAACATATGAGACGACTCACTGAGTGTTCATAGTTATCAAAGAGCAACTTCTGAGCATTAAAATATTGTGGGAAAAGACTGTAGCTAAATGGCATAGGTCTCAATATAACTTTAAATATTTCTCATCAAAATCTACCAAGACCAAATTCAGTACATCAACATGTCATCAAGAAAGCAAGCTGAATTTTCAGCATCTTTCCTCGAGTCTTCAAATGGAAAAATACTAACATTTAAAAATACATTACACAAACATCCAATTTAAATGTCCCATGAAAAATGTATAGAGGATTGTTTTTGTGCTAATGTTTTAAGAACATTGAACAAATGCTCTATTAACATTACTGGAAGAACATTTCTTTATAACTTGGAGAGAACCTTGCCAGAATGTTCTGAACATGTTTCCTGTTGCTGGGTTTTTATTCGGGATTCTTAAATTAAAAGAACCTTGATGAACAGCACTTAATTGAAACTGAAATCTTATTTAAAATTATACACTTACACACTTTTGATCAATTTAACACCCTTACAGGATAAAAGTATTCATTTCTTAAAAAAAAAAAAAACTATTTACAGACCCTAAACCTTTAAATGGTAGTGCATGTCAACATTTGTCTAGTTTGTATTTGTCCTTTTAAGTGAACAATCTATCTGAGACTAAATTTGATACTTAAGAACTCCATTAAATCTCCCAATCTATAAAAATGCAACCGCTGCTCAATTCCTCTGCTCTCCTCTGGCTGGCCGGTTCTCTCTGAAGTGTTAGATGAAGGCATTTGTCTGGAGGGTGGGTGAGGTGTGTGTATGAGTCAGTCACAGAGATCTCTTCTCAGGCATTCTGACAGGTACAGACGCTCCGTCCGGCTTTAAAGGGAATTCCAAACGAGCCTCTGACAGGAGGCCTATTCCGTCTGTGAGCGTGTGTGTGTGTGTGTGTGTGTGTGTGGTTTGCACACTACTGTGAGAGAGGGGGGACCTGGAGGGCAACACAAATACTGACAGCCAGATCAACCAATCAAATCAGACCCCCCCGAATCCACCCAGCCAACCCATGAGCACGATGCCTAACAAAGGCCCGCCTCCACTACTGATTTATGCAAATGAGAGCACTGATTAATCCAGTGATGCATTCTGGGTAACTGCAGGATAAATTGGCTGTCCGTCAGCACAAACCAGGGAGGAATGCGCATACACACACACACACACACACACACAGTCTCTCTGTGACACGGCATCAAGGCCCGGCCGATCAACAAGAAACAATGGAGGAAGCAGTAATTGGAGACCAGCGCTGTGTGTGTGTGTGTGTGTGTGAGACTAACTGTGGAAGCGAGGATGTAACCCAGACCGTGTGTGTGTGTGTCTCTTCAAAGCTCAGGCATGTTGTTGAGCAGCATTAGCTGCCTCTCAGAGCGCTTTTAACACGGAGCGAGGGATGACAGGCCTGCCACAGGAGGAGGGAGAGGAAAACGAGTAAACATGCGTATGCAGCAAAACAACAGTTACCTGAACAGCGAGATCTGAGCGAGCGTGCACACACACACACATACACAAACACAAGAGTGGCAGAGGAACATGTTGCTTACTGCAAGGTGTGTGTGTGTGTGAGTAGTTTGGTAGCAGTTTTTTTAAAGGCAGACATTTAGCGCATTACTGTTCTAGTGTGTGTGTGTGTGTGTGTGTGTGTGTGTTTTATCTGGTGTTTTTGATAACTAATCACACATAGAAGAGAGATAACATCATTTAAACAGGCCAAATCAAAGATCACACACAGTAATGGTGATAGTTATGGTTGGGTTAGGTTTATTACGATTTTATTTTCATTATAGTTTAAAATTAATAATGATTTAATGATTTAGTTTTTGTCATTTTTATTGTTTTTTTTTAAGTCCCTTTATTTTTATTAGAAATTTAGTTTCAGTAATGTTTAGTGCAAAAATTAAATTGAGAAATTTTGCTTTGGCAAATACTTTTTTTATTAGTATTTCTGTCTGTGAAGTATCTGAACAAAATCTAGAATGATGTGGTCTCATGTGCAGTCAGTTTAGATCTTGTTTGCTCAGAATCAAGAGTAGGCCTATATGAATGTTACACATCACGTCCCAAATGATGATGTGCATGCTGGATGTGGTTCGGGTTTGTAAACATCTGATTTTCATGTGGTTTACTGCTGTTCAAGCCACAACCAGCTAAAGAGATTTTAATCAGATATGTCAGGAAAAAGAATCTGCCAGTCTGAACTAGGGCCCTCCGACGAAACTTTCAAAGAGTTGATGTCGTGAACCCCCCAAACTTTGGCAAATCCAGCAAGTAGGTCTTCCTCAGAAGGCTCGTTTTAGCAACCTGGGAACCTGCACAGACAACTTTTCCAGAAGGACTGATGTAAACCAGCACACCCTGACTCGTGCAAATCAGCCAATCAGCTTAAAGCGTGTGATTGCGAAAAGCAGTTTCTTATTTTTCATGCAATGCACATCAGGCGACACATAGGCAACTCCGTACCATGTGACACAGCAGGTGGATCAAATATATATGCCATCACTGTCCTCCCTTCCAGCTCTACAGAGACAGAAGAACACACACACACACACACACACACACAATCCTGTGAAGCCGCTGGCAGTGTGCTTGGGTTGGATTAACCACAGGATTTGTTCCCTGTAGCTGAAGTCAAACAGAGGAAACTCTCCTACATCACGCTTTTAATTAGAATCATCATCTTACACAGCTCAGAGACAAACCGGCTCACACACTAATGACCCACACACAGACACAGAGCATTAATTCATATCACACTAAACAGTTAAACGTTAATTTTGACATTTTAGACTCAATGCACTCTTACATACCGGGGTTTTCCATAGAAGAACCATTTTCCTATAGAACCCTTCAGTGAACCGTTCTTAAAAAGAATCATTTTGTTCTTAGTGTGAAGATCATTTCAAAATTTTAAGAACCTTTTTATCATTTCGATGCAATAGGAGAACCACTTTGGGTTCCTCATAGAACCTTTCAGTGAACAGCTCTTAAAAGAACATAGTGTGAAGAATCTTGTATTACGATGAAGGACCTTCAAGAGTGAAGTGATGCAGCTTAATACTTTTAGTTTAGATCCATGAATCCTTTCCATTCCCCAAAAGGTTCTTTAAGTGGAAATGTCAGGGTTCTCAAATGACAGGTCTTGTCTGTCCTATGTTTTGTGTGTGTGTGTGTGTGTGTGTTGTGTCTGAGCCCGGTCTTTGTTGCTGTCTGCCATGTGCTCCTTTTTTTCTGCCCCCTTGTTAGCAATTACCACTCTCCCTTGTTTAGTCCTTGTTTATCTGTGTTCTCACCTGTTCCTCATGTTCTCCGCTCCTTTATTTTGTTCTCCCTGTCCTGTCCTGCTACTGGTATTCTCCCTGAATCTGCTACAAATCTAGACCATTGCAGTATGTGAGAGACCTCTCTCACAGAACCCCTGACAGGAAAAAGGTACTTTAGATTAAAACAAACTTCATACCAAGAATAAATAAAGGACGGTTTTATGAAAAGTTCTTTAGGAACCCAAAATGCTTTTACCTTTGAATCATGGAAAGATTTCATGCATGTTAAACCATCAATGCTAATAAAGAATCTTCATCTTTAAGTGAGGTCGTCACCTTTATTTATATCGTGCTTTGAACAAAAGGGATTTGTTTCAGTGCAGATTCACAGTTATTACATCATTCATGAAAAATTAATCAAATATCAGGTACAGCCAAATTTTGCTATAAAGCAGCTTTACAGAATACAATAGTGTCATATTCAGTTCAAGTTTTCTTCTTATCTGATAGTTTCAGTACAGTCAAATCATAATTATTACTGAATAAAAAGTGTCTTTTAAGAGTGTATGGCCAGATATTTGGTTTGTATTTTTTCCCGCCATAGAAAGCAATTCCAAAAAAAAAAAGTGAAATGCTAAAGTTTGAAATATCCATCCTCTTGGAACGCCGCTCATCCAAACAAATGAACAGAGCGGAACTAACTAGCGAAAACAAAACCTCTCTCATTTATGCCGTTCGACTTTCCCTAACAATGTATTTTTGCTAAAAAGACAAAACGTGGCCATTGTCTCTGTCATATGACCTGTTTGCTGGGTTCCCGTGTCTTTCAGATGGGAGTGCGCCTGCCATTCCAAACTCTCCTCTGGAACAACACATTCTGTTTGAAGTGCTGATCCCTGCTTCACCTGTGAGATCAATACACTCCCGTTCAAAGCCAGATCGGCTTCATACAGCACCAGATCTTTATTAATTTATAGAAACTTCTTGAAACTTTCTCTAAAGGGAAGCTGGGAAGAAAAAACACAGAGAAGGAAGAGAACGAGAGGGAGAGAAAAAAAGAAGAAACCAGCGTGGAGAGGGTGATTAACTCCGAGATGCCTTTGACGGACAGCGAGGTCACATGATCGGCCTGCTGCAGCCCTAAATGAGAACGCGTGGATATTTAAATGAGCCAGCATGTAAACGAGGAGACGTGTGACTGAATCGCATTCGTGCCGGAATTGGAATTTTTGAATCAGAAAGAACCAGTGTCAGAAATTATTTGAATTATTTTTGCAATATGGGTGCAACAGTTGCCTCCTACACTATTAAAAATTACAATTTTTTTTATTGACAATATCAATAAAAAAATCTATGAAATCTTTCCATCCCACAAAAAGTCCTTCTTTACATTTTTTATGTTTTTTGAGGAACCAAAAAATGGTTCTATGAAATCACTGGCGTTTTACTTTTGCATAAAGATTATTTTCTGCAGATTTAGATGGGCCAATTTCTTCATGTAAACACGGACTGTAATTTCTTTTTTTACATAGACACATGATGTCATTTCAGCATTTGCAGATGATAATCTACAATTCAGAGTTTTTGCCATCATAATGTGAATCTGTCTATGTTTTTCTCCACCAGCCAGGAGAAAATTCCCATCTGAATTATCTATTGGTTGGTAATTGAATTTCTGCCCGAATCGCCATCTCTGTGTTAACTTGGAGGAAATGGCCCAAAAGTCATTTTAAAAATCTTTATTTGAACACTACTAAACGCCATAGGGCTGCTCTCTGACATTTTTGCAGGTAATGAGCATTTGGGAATTTCAATACTGGCCTAAATTCCTAAATTATCATTCTCATATGGAATCACTCCTGAAAACATTATTGCTGACCATGATAACCAAGAAATACAGATGACAAGCAGATTTTTACAGACATGCTAACAAACAAGCACAATATGAATAGTGCTTGCAAGAGCATATTGCAATACAATCACATTATTAATAAATAATGTTTTATTATTTTATTATTATTTTATTATTAATAAATCATTAAAAATTACATAATTGAATCCTATAACATTATGAAGAATTACAAATGTTAAAAAAATGTTTCTTTATTCTGAAGGATCGTGACAC
The DNA here is from genome assembly GCF_003368295.1 of Carassius auratus. Classification (NCBI taxonomy): domain Eukaryota; kingdom Metazoa; phylum Chordata; class Actinopteri; order Cypriniformes; family Cyprinidae; genus Carassius; species Carassius auratus. Next base: position 5,602,004 of record NC_039262.1, read on the forward strand.
TGAAGAATGGTGTAATGATGCTGAAAATTCAGCTGCGCATTACAGGAATAAATTACATTTTAAAACATATTCAAATAGAAAAGAGTTCATTTAAATTCTAATAATATTTGACAATATTATGTTTTTTTTTTTACTAATTTTCATTTTAAAAAATGCAGACTTGTTGAGCATAATTTTACATATTTTTATAATTTACTCACTTCACATGCCTTTGTTTTTTCTGTGAAACAAAGAAGACAATCTATTTAAATGTTCTTCAGAATATCTTTTGTCTTCTTGTGCAGGAGAGAGCAAGTCATACACAGTGTCGGAAAGACATGAGGCTTTTTTGGGTGAATCCTCTCTCTAATTTCTCATTTCGGACCCTAATTTTCAGAGCTGCGGTTTTTAAGCCCAATTTGGAAGTACTTTAAGGCTTCTGTGAATGTTTGAGTGTGTGCGAGAGAGAGAAAAGTGTAATTGAGAGAGAGAGAGAGAAAGCCGTGTGCGCAGTGCTGGAGATCTTCATTTCTTTGTTGTCAGATTTGATGATTTTAGAGAAATTACCATCCCTGCATTCAAAGGAAATCTACCTCACACTTCCATGGCCTGCGGCACGGAGGGAAATAGAAGGTTTGTATTTATTTTTAATTATATCAGTTTATCAGGAGGCGTAACATCAGAGCCACATCTGATTTTATCTCTTCTCTTTCACACCTGAGGGAATATTAATACAAACAGCCATTCCAGCTCTGATCGTTGCCTCACACACTCACACACAAACACACACACCAGCACTTTTATGATATCATTTCATCATCCCTGTCGTTCTCGCAAATAAAAACAAACCGCAAGATCTGTGTTTATATTCGGAGCTTATAAAACACACTGATGTAAACAAAACAGCACACAGCGCGAACACACACCTCAAGACAGAATGTGTGTGTGCAAAGGAAAGAAAAATCACTGATGAGATCTCTTTAGTATCTCACTTGTTGTTGCTCCGCAACAGAAATGAGTTTTATAGAGGGCAAACTTATACTTGAAATTAAAACACCTGCTTCTCAGAAATTTCTCCTGAGAAAATCACCTCATCTCACATGCATCAAGTGTTGCTCCTCGACAGTAATGAGATTTCATGGAGAGCAAATGAAGACTCACAATCTCCAACTTCTCAGAGGTTTCTCCGAAAACCACAGTAATCTCACGTGCATCTCCTCCAGAGTTTCATTATGAACTCAAACATTTCTGGTCAAGGTAAATCACAAGATTGTCCATGTTATATATGTCTGTTAGGAGAAGCATCTGAGACAAAGTTCAAAGTTGAGACCTTAAAGTCTCCTGAGTCATAAAAGAGCAACCTCTGAGCAATAACACTTTCCTGTGGGTGCTTTTCAAGGTTTGTACTGCTACATTCAGTATTCTGGATGGCCACAACACCCACAATCCCTTGCTGCAGAGGATCCCTGTGAAGACGATTTTCCCAAATGAGATGAAGGTGACCTCTGTGTCAAACGCTCGATCTTTCTCTCTCTGTCTCCAGCTTCAGTGTATAAAATAACGTATGCACACAGACACAGTGTCTTTATGTCTGTTACAGCAGTGCATTCACATGCTAGCAGTGTCTCTCTCTCTCTCTCTCTCTCTCATCTCTTTCATCTCTGTGGCCATGTATCGCTTTTCCACAAACTAGAACATAACTGACTGTTTCTCCATAAACTGCCCACAAACAAATATGGCACACTGTGCCCTGTTGAAAAAAACAGCATATGCTGGTTAGGTTTTGAAGCATAGCAGCTGGTTTGGAGTTGGTTTAAGCTTGTCTTTAGTTGGTCAAGAGCTGGTTTAAGCTGGTAATAGGCTAGTCCTGAGGATGAGTTAGATAGATAGATAGATAGATAGATAGATAGATAGATAGATAGATAGATAGATAGATAGATAGATAGATAGATAGATAGATAGATAGATAGATAGATAGATAGATAGATGTTAGTTTGTTGGGTTTGTGTCTGCTGAAGTTGTTTTTGGCCTCACAACATGATCCTGTAGCAGAAGTTTTTCTCGACACATCAAGGAAAACCCATCGATTTGATTTCTGGGTAAAATTCACCTTTAAAGCCCCAGCGTCTGTCTGTCTTACCGTCCGTCTGTCTGTCTGTCTGATGAAGGCCCTCTTGGCTCACTCCAGTGCTCCCAGAATGCCGAGCGCAGTGACACGGCTTTGCTATTCCACACGTCGCCGACACTTCTTGGCTTTTTCTTGGTTTTCCCCGCGGCGCTTTTCTGGGGGGCGGTGGAACGGGGCAAAGAGCGTGAACCGGCTTGTGTTTGTGTCTGTGGGGAGAGCGGGTGACATTTAGAAGCTGCTTGGGGTTTCGTCCCGTTAATATCCAAACTAATTAGCCTCAAAACGCAGCGGCGTGGAAACCGCTACCCAGCCTAGCAGCTGAAGCACTCTCGTACAGACTAGCTCCACAAGAACCACAGTCCACAGAATCTGTGTGTGTGTGCGCGCGCTTCGATTACAAATGTCAGAGAGAGATGGTAATTATAACTTCTCAGCTGGTATATCAGTCAAGCCGCTGACACCCTCTCTCTGGCCTGTCTGCTGTGCGGTGAGGGACGATTGTCATGATGTTTTGACAGGCTGGTCAGAGCTGCAGTCCCTGCGGTTTCACAATTATGCAGCAGATCTCAGCTCACACCCCAGCGCCAGCAGACACAGGCCGAGAGTCTCAACACAGCTCACACTCCTTCTCCACCCGTGGCCTCTGCTCTACTTGATCAGATTTCCAGTTTTCTCATCTGTCTTTTATTGTTTCTTTCACACTGTTCTGTTTCACACAATCTCTTTCATATTTATCACCCACTCGCTTTTTCATAACTCTCTCTGAGCCTCTTTAGATGTGCATTTTTACAATTTAAGGTGAAATAAGTTTACCTATCTATTTATCTATCTATCTATCTATTGCTCAGAATTCTCTTTAAAATAAACTAATAATTTTAATTAAAAAATATTTTCATATAAATAATCTCTTATATATTAAATGAATTAGATGAATACTCTCTCTCTCAGAAAAAAACTTGAACACAAAATTAAAAATGATTTCCTCTGCAACTAAACGGAAATAAGTTGAAGTACTAAAATAAACTGAAAGAAATTATTTTAGAAACTGATATGTATATATATATATATATATATATATATATATATATATATATATATATATATATATGTCAAAATAAATATTAAACAAAAATATTAAATATTAAATCATTATATAAAATATTACATAATGTATACAAAATATAAAATAGTAAATAATTATATTAGAAAAGAATGACACAAATTAGAAACTAAATGACTAAACTACTTCAACTAAAATTAGAATGAAATTAAAATATAAAATAGTATTAAAAGTCACACTAAAATGTCTACAAAATATGAATTATTTGTTTTTTCAGTCTTAAATCAGTATTTGACAAGCAGAAGAAACTTTTAAGTGTTATGACAGACTACTGTATATAATAATATTAAAACCAGAAGAAATGACAGGTTAATGGGAATATTATTAAAGCCCTGGAAGCACTAAGCTTAAAATATGATTGGTTAGAAATCAGCAAACTCTGGGAACTGGAAACTGAGGGGAACTGAATTCATGCACTAAAACGATTGTGAGAGGAGCTGTAAAAACAGCTCAAAAAATGTTAACTAGTACTAAAAAAACCTCCTGCAAAACACCTCCTGCAGAGTTTGAGTGTTGATGACACTTGCTTTGATATTTTGTTATTTAATGTAATGATATCTGAACATTTTAACTGTAAAATCACAGCTGTGTTCTTGAGTAAAAACATCTACACTTCTGAAGTTGAACAACAGCCAGTGAAGCCGCTTCTGCTGAGACGTTCCTCTATGTGCTGTATTAAGCATAGATGGTTATGAAGGCAGATGCCCTACGAACAGAAGTGTGTGTGTGTGTGTGTGTGTGTGTGTGTGTGTGTGTGTGTGTGTGTGTTAGAGGGTGGGGGAAGAAAGCGAGAGACAGTGAAAGAGAGAGCAGGGTAGAACCTTGCCTCAAGCAAAAGCCACTGAACAGTTAAGAACTTCCTGTTTCACTTCAGGCTACGAAGAAAACGCTAACCACACATGATGGAATGATGGCCTTTCATCCGTCCGAAGAAAAGAGGGAGAGAAAGAGATGGAGCCGGCAGAAGAGAGATGTTCTAAGACAGATCTTATTTTCTTGCTGTCTGTGTCAATTAGTCCGGCGTCTTTGTGTTAAGCGCAGGTAACTGTTTAAACGCCTCAGCGCAGAGTTTGGACTAGATCTGTCCGGCTCGCTTTGGGTGGTTTGAGAGAGACGGAGGAGAACAAAAGTCATGTCGACCTGCGCAGCGCCGCAGCTGATCACAGACGTTCATACGACTGCATGTGGTCGGGATTTGGTTTGATTGATTACTGGATGACAATCATTTTGCAAATACTAAAGACTCTGGTTGTATCAGTCTATTGTGAATAAATGTAGCCACTAGCAAAGGCCTCGATTCACTGAGCACTGGGACACTGATGATTCTGTTACGGTTGCACAACACAGATCATACATTTTAACTGGTAAGCTGTTAAAAGCACAATATGCACTTATATAAATACACTCTACGATTCAAAAGTTTGGGGTCTGTATGAGTTATTATTTTTATATGTTTTGAAAGAAGTCTCTGATGCTCATCAAGGTTACAGTTATTTGTGCAAATATACAGTACAGTTACAAAACAGTAATATTGTTAAATATTATATTTGAAAACAATGCTGTATATACTGATTAGAAGATCATTTATTCCTCTGATGCACAGCTGTATTTTCAGCATCATTCCTCCAGTCTTCAGTGTCACATGATCCTCCAGAAATCATTACCATATGCTGATTTGCCGCTCAAGAAATATTTCATTCATTATTATCAGTCAGTATTTCTTTGAAATATAAACAATATAAATCTCTTTACTCCCACTTTAGATCAGTTTAATGCATCTTTGCTGAATAAAATTTAGTGTAGCATATATAAAAGGGGAAGTCGTGGCCTAATGGTTAGAGGGTTGGTCTCCCAATCGAAGGGTTGAGAGTTCGAGTCTCGGGCCGACAGGAATTGTAGGTGGGGGGAGTGCATGTACAGTTCTCTCTCCACCTTCAATACCACGACTTAGGAGCCCTTGAGCAAGGCATCGAACACCCAACTGCTCCCCGGGCGCCGCAGCATAAATGGCTGCCCACTGCTCCGGGTGTGTGCTCACAGTGTGCGTGTGTTCACTGCTCTGTGTGTGTGCACTTCAGATGGGTTAAATGCAGAGCACAAATTCTGAGTATGGGTCACCATACTTGGCTGAATGTCACTTCACTTCATATACTTTAACATAAATAAATACACACACAAAAAAACTTTAATTTTCCTCTAAAAACTCTTACTAAAACTAAAACGCGTGCAGGTATTAAAAATGTGCAGGGCAAATATTATGGATTTTTTTCTTTTTTGCACAAAAAAAAAAAAAAAAAAAATTCTTAAAGCAACAATTCATCCAATCCGAAAATTTATTTTTATTTTTAATTTCATTGATTTTCTCCTCATGTCATATATTTCTCCTGCCAAACACAACATTTTTTTTTTTTTACTGCTTTCTGTAGTTGAAATGGAGGGGGACTGAAGTTTTCATGCATCAAAAGGACTCAAAAGCACCATAAACAAAAAGTCAATGTAGTTCCAAATAACTTATTAGATTATCAGAAAACTGTCTGAAATGAATGATGTTATTCACTGATAATATTTTTCTCCAGTGAGCCAGAACTGAATCAGTTCAATTCGTGAACAAATAATTTAGACTCCTTTTTTGAATTGGACCAACTGATTAACAGAAAATATTTGACTAAAAAAAAAAAGATTTATCCATGATCTAGTACAGATGTTAAGATTTTGGTCTGTTCCTCCCTTCAAAGATTCCTGCATGACTGGGAATATGGTACATGAGTCATATAAACCATTTATGATTATTTCATGCTGCTTTTGCATCTTTTTGATGTTTGAAGCTTTAATACACATTCATTGTAAATGCATGAAAAACAGCCTTCTTTTTCCCCTTTAGTATTTTGCAAAAGAAAGAAATATAACAGAAATTACTTAGAATGACATGCGAGTGAGTATATGATGACTAAATGTTAATTTGGGGTGAACTGTTGCTTTAATTTAGCATTAAACAGTTGTGAAGGGTTATGATGCGCTGCTGCTTTAAGCAGTCGTGTAATACGTGTTTGTCTGTATGGCCTCTAATAAAGCAGCAGCTGATATCTGAGTCCAGACCCTACGATATCTGTTCACTCGCATTTCAGAAGCTTAATGTTGAGCCATTAGTGCAGCGCTTTGATGTGTCAAACCGGTTAACAGGTACATTTTCTGCTTCATGAAATGGTCTTTTAAAACACACACACACACACACACACACACACACACACAGTGGTTAAAGGCGGATGCTTAGAAGTGCAAATTGGCCGCGTCTGTGTCTCTGATCAGCAGATTGCACGAGTGTGTGTGTTTGCCGTGTATTTCCCAGTGATGCTGTGACAGGGTTTTTACACGACGCCTCCAACCCGGCTCAGGGACGAGTTTCAGGCACTACATGCAACCTCTGCCACACTCGATTTCGTTTAAAGGTGCTGTAAGTCATTTTTTGACTGTATTAAGCATAAAAACACCATGTTTGTAGACTAGGATATATGTTAAGTTCACATTGTTTCCCAAAAAAACAATCCGACAGCCTGTTTTTCTACTATACATGTTGTGTGTGTGAATGTCTGTTTTTGTTTTGGTATGTGTGACTCCGCCCACTGCCAGTTTACCCCATAGTATTTCAACAACCTGTGTTGCCAGTTGGTGGAAAACACACCGTATTGCAGCAATGGAAGCCAGCTAACAAACGGGGTCAAAGGTCACAGATTCTACCCAACCTGAAAAGCCTCAGCATCCATCTAAAAAGCTCTATGACCAGAGGAATATTAAAACGGGGATAAATCACTTCATCAGCTTACGTTGTGTGATTTGTCGCTTACCATTATCAAATGCACTCCTTTCACCTCAATCTGGCGACCCATGTTCTGCATGTTTTATAGTATTGAAGATCCTTCCTTCACTGTAATGTAAGTCATTGGTATATTTTCACTTGCTTTATCGTCCACCAGATGAAAAAACAGAAGAATCAAAAAAAATAATAATATCGCATTCAAAACACGCTGCATGATTTTGAGGCATCAGTCAAGTCTGTAGGACAAATGAAGTTTAAAGTCAACATGAATCATTAACACTGGCGTCATTTAATTCCTGCACACACGTTCCAGGTCTTATCGGAAATTATTCATCATTGCAGATTATTTCAAAGAAAAAAGGTATTTGTAAACTTAAATCACAATAAAATAACTTGCTCTTCTTCTAGATTAGGTCTTTTACTGTTTCACTCACAATAAAGGAATGAGTCCTAAATGACAGTTCATGTGGTTCTCATGAACAAGTCTAAAGTCCTATAAGGTCCCACTGCTATAGTTCTTAGATACATTGTATCAGTGGGCGTGTCTAAATGAGGCTCCTCCCTCTCAGAGTACAGTGTGCTGGTGGGTGTGTCTAAAGCCGCGTTTCCACCGCAGGAACTTTACCCAGGAACTAGGGACTTGGTCCGGTACTTGGTGTGTTTCCACCGCAGGAACCAGGAACTAAATAAAAGTTCCGGGTAAAAAAATGCCCCCCAGAAAGTCCCTGCTGGCGAGGTGGTACTTTTTTAAAGTTCAGGAACTTTCGGGGGCGGGACTTTGGCGCTAAACATTCTGATTGGTTGAGTTCACGCAGCATTGGTTGAGTTCAACCACCATTTATTCGGATCAACATTTTCAAAATATTACTGTTATTGTGTCATGAAATGTAATTTTAAAAGTATTTCAGGCGAGAATGTAGTTGTTTGAAACTCAAATCTGTTGTTTATTTATAAAGACAGCGCCTATTTAAAAATGTGTTTCGCTGATCTCGTAGACGGTGAGCTCCACTCGATCAGCGGGAGCTCAGTCCTCATGTATCCACAGAGAGCAGCCTCTCCTGGGATAGACCTTCTGATATGCGCCGCTGGCTCTGATGTGTCTTTAGTGGTTAAACATAAAATATAATTCAGCTGCGGGGTAAATCTAACAGGTTTTCTTTGGTCTGTATTCAATTTATCTATATGTTAAAATGAAAATAAAAAGGCAAGTCTATATAATATTTCTTTCATTGTAATGGCTGTATATAACGTTACACTTATCCCTGAACTAAGTACATTTCTACAGCTGTTATTATGTTTAAATGAAAACGAAAGGAGGCAGTGGTATTTTATATCCTATTTCGTTTTATTGTAAATATACTGAGGGGAAAATTGCAGTAGCCAAAGCAATCTGAGTTCACGCAGCATTGGTTGAATTCAACCACCATTTATTCGGATAATTTTCAAATATTACTGTTATTGTGTCATGAAATGTAATTTTAAAAGTATTTCAGGCGAGAAGTAGTTGTTTAAAACTCAAATCTATGGTTTATTTATAAAGATCATGCCTATTTAAAAATGTGTTTCGCCGATCTCGTAGACGGTGAGCTCCACTCGATCAGCGGAAGCTCAGTCCTCATGTATCCACAGAGAGCAGCCTCTCCTGGGATAGACCTTCTGATATGTGCCGCTGGCTCTGATGTGTCTTTAGTGGTTAAACATAAAATATAATTCAGCTGCGGGGTAAATCTAACAGGTTTTCTTTGGTCTGTATTCAATTTATCTATATGTTAAAATGAAAATAAAAAAGGCAAATTTATATAATATTTCGTTTCATTGTAATGGCTGCATATACACATTTCCCTGAACTAAGTACATTTCTGCAGCTGTTATTATGCTTAAATGAAAACGAAAGGAGGCAGTGGTATTTGATATCATATTTCGTTTTATTGTAAATATACAGTAAGGAAAATTGCAGTAGCCATGACGAGCAGACTGAAGTTATCAAGTACGCTGCTGTTTATAGATTTACCGGACTTGCGTCGTAGCGGACATCACACTCCTGAGACGAATGCACAAAGTCTGAACCAACTACCGAGGATGCACGTCCAAAATCAGCGTACTTTTTTAAAAAAAAATTTATCAGCGGTACTTTGTATTGAGAAACGCGCGCAGACTTACGTCACCAGTCTATTTGCCTAATCTACCCGGTACTTTACACCGCGGTGGAAACGCAGAAAGCAACAGGTCTGGGGGGAAAAAAGTTCCTGGGAAAAAAAGTTCCTGGTACAAATGTTCCGGGTAATTTCGGTGGAAACGCGGCATAAGTGAGGCTTAGCTCAGCTTTACAGTGTGCTGGCGGGCGGTGCCAGATCAGGCTCAGGCTCCTCCCTCTCCCCAGCAGCAGTGTCAGGTTTCATTATGTGTTTTTTTTGGTGCGGTGGCGAATCCTCCCACTCGACACACACAATCGCCCACAGTCAGGCTGAGCGTGTTGTATGTGTGTGTGATGTCAGTGCCACAGGCGACTACTGCTCATGGGCCAATCTACCCAACCTGTCAGTCCACATCTGTCTCCCACACACACGCACACAGCGATTCTGCCTGAAGCGTCTGGGCGGACACATGGAAAGTGGATTTTTGTACAACACTTAACAATATTAGCAGACTCAAGACTGGTCATGTGTTTGTGTGTGTTTGTGTTTTGGGTTGCATCTGAATTGTGATGAATTGGCAATATGAGCTAAAAGTATTTCACTTACCTGCTTCCCTTGAAGCTGAAATGTGCCATTTTTTGCTTAAATACTCTGTTGTTTTTCAGGTTAATATGCAGAATATGCCAGTGGTGTGAGATTATCTATTTTATCGGCCAGTAAATTGTTTGAAAACAATACCATTATTTTTACAATTCAGTCTAAATGACATACTTTGGCTTTAAATACATTTACATTGTTTACTAAAAACATTAGAGACCTACTAAAATTGACAAAATGAACTCTCTCTGTATAGATCAATATATTTGACTAAATCCAAGGTTTTTGGGATCAGGGTAGTCAAGTATCTCCTCATGTTTAAACATTGATGTGAACAATGCATCATTGTCAGTGTTTACAAGTTAAAGCATTAAAAATAGGCATTACAAAAATATTTATAAATATTTTTTTATTTTAAAAATTATATATATATAATTTTTGAATATTTTAAAATAAAACTTAAACTAATAAATACATTTAAAATACTTTTAAAAGTGTTATTCTTAAAAAAAAAATGTTTATATTCAAATATTAATTCAAATATTATATATATTTTTAAAAAATACCAAGAAACCAAGAGCTGAATAAAATTCAAATGAAATAAAGTATTAAATATATTTCTAAATATTATGTCTAAATATTATCTATAAAATATTATTTAAAATAGTATATTATTTTAAATATAGATATATAAAAAATTTAACAATACATACATTTAAAATAAAGTTAAGACTTTTTTTTCTTCCGGCCAAGAAACTAAGGATTAATAACACCAAAATAAAAAAAGGATTTTAAACAATGTAAAATAAGGATACATATTTTTTAAATATGAAAAATTAAAAATTAACTAATACATACATTTAAAAATAATTTAAAGTGTTTCACTTTAAAAAGTGTTATTTTTTTTCCTGGCCATAAATTAAGGATTGAATTCTAATAATGCACACTGTTGAAAACTGGAACTCTCATTACCAGAAGGTAAGGACACACACATGCCCACACACACACACACACACACACACACACACAGTGCATTAATTTAAGCCAAGAGTCTACCTGAGTTTAACTACTCACCACCAGTCATTCCCAAAACTACAGCTCGACCTCATTGCCCCAGGATATATATCCCACACACATACACACTCAGGAGAGCAGCTCCTCTCACACTCCCATTAATTAACCACATTAACATACGAGCACAATGACCCAGTCAAATGACCCGGGGCGAGAGCCGTTCAACTTCATTAAATGTGAAGCCGTCACCCTCCACAGTCTCTCCGCGGCGCTATCATCTCATTTTCACCGCCACATAACTTCACACGTCACTCAGTGTGAGACATAAACAGGCCAGCTAATTAGAAGAGGTTTAATAATGACCTGCAATAAACCAAAGACTCTTCATAAGTTTCTAAAGAGCTGACATTGGTTTATTGTTCGTTTTTTGGTTGTTTTCAGTTCTACGCCTCCCTGACCTTCATATCACATGCCTGAAGGCGATTCTGAGCACTTTAAACTCATTTCAAAGCAAGAAAGAAAACAACTAAATTTGTAGTTGAACTCTGATAGTTTTCGTGCACTGTCAGATAGACGCTCGTCCAACATCTTCCTCACATCTGAACATTTACACATAACTCAAACTCCAGCATGACGTGCCATTATTAGTACTGCAATTCTGTATGAAAACTACAAACATGATGCAGTGTCAACATTAATAAGTGGCACTGCAATATAGCCCAAAAAATACATGCTAAACAAGAAAGTAACTAGTCCAAATGATGTTAGCTTGTGTCAACTGTGTGCAATGTCATAATTCAGAGCAGATGAGTAAAATAAAATGGAATTGTCATTAATGTAATGGGAAAAAAACCCATTAATATAACCAAACAGGATATTTTTTAACGCTGTATTACAAAAAAGAAAATGAGAGCTTTTCATTACAATAATACAAATTTAATGTATTTAATTGTCATGAAAATAATATCAGTGCAAAAAAACTGAATAGTCCTGCAAATAGGCCTCATTTTCTTTACACAAAATTTCATTTATCATTGCTTCATTCGATTTTTTTGGATGAACTGTGACCCAGAGATTTATAAAATTCACCTAAAAATATACAGAATACTTTAAGAATATGCAGAAGTTTGGGCATCATAAGATTTTTAACGTGTTTGAAAGAAGTCTTTTCTGCTCACCAAGGCTGCATTTATTCGGTCACAAATGCTGTAAAATTGTGAAATATTATTGTAATTTAAAACAAATATTTACTTTTGTAATATATTTTAAAATGCAATTAATTTCTGTCATCAAAGCTGAATTTTCTGCATCATTACTCCAGTCTTTACATGATCCTTCAGAAATTATTCTAATGTGCTGATTTGATGCTCATAAAACATGTAGTATTATCAATGTTGAATACAGCTGTGTCGCTTTTATTTTTTCAGGATTTTCTGTTTATTTATTAAGATTTGGTGATATTTATGGCTAAAAGTGAGATGAAATTCTAGTAGTTTGTAATGTAAATCAATGAGATCATTATAAGGGTATAGCAGATACTTACATAAAATCATGTAAATATGAGTTGCCAATCTGTATCTCCCAATAATATGTCTTAAAAAGATGATATTTAGATTTATGAAAAACAAATAAACGTGCCTCAAAAGCCTGATGATCATATTTGATGTTTACATTTAAACAAGTTGCTTCAGTCCATTAAGTGTTCAATTGAAATATTACTAATATAAAAGCTATTCCTATGTTTACTTTATAAATATTTCACATGAAGACACGTGAACCACAATCTAAAAGGCATGAATTATTAGGAACATTTCCTTGCTAAAAAATGTAAACTGTCAATCAGATGACAAAAGGCATGTAATAGATTGCGTACAACAGGTTTTTCAGCAAAGATTTGATCATGTTGATCATTTAGAGGCTTTTGTGATGTGTCCATCAAATATAGGCTTTATAGGGTTAATATTTTTGTGGAACCCGTAATGCATTCTAGATTACAAATGCCTTTACTGTCACTTTTGATCAATTTAAGAAATGCATTATTTGATTTCTAGCACTCTGTCAATTAAAAACAGTGTGTGTATGTGTATAAGTAAGGCAGTTTGATGCATCTGTTAGTGGTCACTGCAGCGGCCGTTAACCCTAACCATACGATTACCGCACAGTCATGACACACACTCACACTCACACATACACACACTGAGTTTTGGAGTGGTCTGCTGTGGTCACTGCTCGTTTCCTGCCCCCCAGCTCTGTTCCCAGGGTTCCTTGGGGCAACCTGTCTGCCAAATTACCTGCTGAGCCATAATGAGCTGCCAAGAGCCAAACACACACACACAAGCACACATTATTTTCTCAATCCTCACATAAATGCAAACACTAATTCAGTGTTCCTCACACACAGCAGAAAGCGCACTTCTCTTATTCTCCAGTGGTCTGGTTTAATGAAGCAGAGTTGAATTAATGAAGGCGAGCTGAGTTCTGCAGACGGATATAGAATGAATGTATAGAGCTGAGGAGATGTATAGAGACTGACACAGAGACAGGATGATGCTGGCAGAGAGACGGGAGTCGTGTATAAACAGAGCCGCTCTGAAACGAAGCAGTGCCTCGATCAGCTCAAAATCTGACGTTATTGACAACTTGAGACCTGCGCGCACACACACACACACACACACACACACACACACACTCATACATACATGTATCTAGACCCGTGAATCTCATGAAACCATATCCAGGTCACATTTCAACTCAACTTTAAAACAAAATGGTAAGAAATGACATTTTTCATGCTTTTAGGACCATTTAAATGAGTGACACTATTTTTCATGACAATCAAGTGCATTTCGACCCCCATTCTCTCTTCTGTAAGGCATCTGGATATTTTACTTTTGACTTTCTGGTCACATTTTTCACAGAGATTTCATTAGATTCTGTAACACAATTTTTTTTATATTTATTTTTTATTTTTTTAATTGCATACAGCAATTACAACAAACACTACCCTGATGTGTACACACCTGTTAATCACATTTTTGCTTCTGAAGTACAGTAATGAGATTTAATTTTGCACTAAAATGTAAAAATGTAAAAGTTTCTTGCACTCTCTCTCTCTATACATATATAAAACAGTATAACTCTCATGAAAATACTTACCTGAGTTACAGTCCATAAACTCAGGTAAGTATATGGACTGTACTAATAATACTACTGTAATAAAGGTCGCTCCGATAACTGAACAATCACACATGTGCAGACTGATGTGCTTCAACACAAACTGAGTGCATGCAATAAGCAACAAACAATATGTGCAGAACAACTAATAATATAAATATAGATTATATATATACATATTTAGGTGTGTGTGTGTTTATCTCTAATGTAAAAATTTTACCTGAATTGTCCTTAAAATAATCACATTATTTATAATTTCTTTGGATTTTGGGGGGAAACATGAGCTGGACATGAACTTGACACGACAGCTTTCATATTCACCAATACATCAAACACAGACGGACAGGCGTCGACACATTTAAGTAATGATTCACAACTACTTATACAAATATCATTTGCTATGTGAAATGTCCCAAACACTCGTCGTGACACACTAAAAACACTGACCTCGTGCAAAGGATTATGGGTATGCTCTGACAGACAGCAAGCCATTTAGCATCCAGACCCCCCCCTGCCCCGCACACACACACACACACACACACTGCTACAGTGCCTGGGGGGGTTTCCACGGTGACGGACCATGTCAGTGTCAGCCGCTCAAATCTGCCAGTCTGCGCCGAGGCCCTGTCATCTGATTGGCCGCTGCATGCTGCTATGGAAACTCAGGCGGAAGGAAGCATGGAAAGGGGGTGTCGACGCCGAGCGGAGTGTGTGTGTAAATGTGTGTGTGCTGGTCTTTCCTTGACGTCCCTGCCCTCGTGGGAGCCCTGATGCAGATGTTTCTAAAAACCTGAAAACTGGTGAAGTTTGAAAAATGCACGACAGAGACTTAGATCCGCTTGTACGGTCTGTTTATGTCTAAGAGAATCAGTGTCTAATCAGCTACTGAGAAACAGCAGCTAGTGACCAGCCTAAATGACCAGTTAAATCCATCATGTTGCTGGTTTATAGCGTACAGTATGTTTTAGGCTCTTTTATGCCGGCCTACATGTAATAACTAAATAATAATCTAAACTAACTTGTATCAGTAACAGACTAACATCACATATCTAAACCAGTTGGGCCATTCATTTCATTTCACTAAACAAAATAAAATAAAAACTTCTTCAGCTAATTTAATTTGAGTTTTACAGTTCATTTTGTACAGCAAATGTTTACAATATTGTGTAGTGGAATTAACACAATAAAATCAAAGTATGAAACTCCTAGATAGCAACGGCACATTTTAAACATAACTTTTTCTCAATATATGAAATGCATGGGATGACTAAACAAAAAAACAAGAACTCAACTAAATCTCCACCATAACATGAACTCTAAATCTCTGAACAATTAAACACTTTTTATTAGTATAAATGTAAAAATTATTTGTTTTGCTGACCTGTTTTACAATTTCAATTAGAACAATGAAATTGTGACAAAATGTTCATAAGTTCTGTTGAATTAGCTCATATTAATGAAGTAAATTAGGTTAAAAAATACTTAAAAATAATTGACTTTTATTAACTAAAACTAATTGACTAATATAAGTTAGTCCATTAAAATTAATATACTTTGTAAATTAACAAAATTACTAATATATCTACAGTTAGAAATTGTCTTGTAATTGTTCATTGACTGTTAATGTAGATGTCAATTTAATAATTGATTTTTAACTAGCTTTTGAAATTTTGATAGTGCCAAACAGAATTGCAAGTGAGACAAACCAAATATAAAGAAAATAAAACAAAAACATACTTCATCAAATTTATATTTAAATTGCTAATACTCACAGACGCTTGCGCTGCTGTTGCTTTCCCTCCAGAATGATGTCACTTCCTGTGGGGTGATGTCATTCTTTAATGATGTCATGTTTTTTTTATATATATAATTTTACAGAAGACTGGAAAGAGAAAACAGAATGGAAAGTGATAATGAAAATCTTTAAATTAAAACTTCAACTTGTATTCAATTTTATAAATTATATTCAATTTAAAATGTTTAAAAATGTAATTTATAAATCAATTAAGAGGAAAAAAGAAGAAACAAACATTTAATAAATTACATCTTAGAAGATATTTAAAATTGCATGACCTTTTTTTATTAAAAAAGAAAAGTTAATCTGATTGCAATTGTGAAATTGTGATTTGTATATTTAATTTAGCCTGTTAAGATAATGTGGAATTAAAATTCATTTAATAGTAGAAATCACCCAAACTGGTCTAACCTTATTTTTTTTTCCACACAGCCAATCATAATGTCATCTGTCCCTGTACTACAGTAAATACAGCTTTACATGAATAACCAGTCATGGAAATTATCCAAATTCACTGCACTACCAGAAAATAACCATCTTGATGTATCCATGAAGGCTTGGTGTTATGGAAACTGTGGTTAAGAAAGGATGAAACTGAATGTCTGAATATCCTAACGATATTCAATCCAGGAAAAACTGACCTAAGGAAGCTACAGGGGTCAATTTGTGTCTAAAGGAGTTTGTGTGTGTGTGTGTGTGTGTGTGTGTGTGTATTTCTGGGCTGATGCGGGCTGGTTAACCCTTAAGTGTTTTGCCCTGAGGACGTCATTAAATGTTCAGCAGCACACCTGGGAGGAGCTGCAGCTAATATGAGCGAGAGAGAGTGTCTAAACGCTACACACACATATATATAACTCCAGTCAGGAAGGAGGGTCATATCCATAATTGATGGTTGCTTTTTATTTGAGGTGCCGTGGGACACAGGACTGCAGCCTAATTTGATGAGAAATCGTTTTTTAAGGTTGTTACTTTGGTTTGACACGTCTGCTTTGAGCCGCCTGCCTCCCTCTCAACTCAAACAGCACTCTGCTCTGATGGACGAATTAAAGATACATGTGAGAATAAATCTTACATGCAGGAGAGAACAGTGCACTGTAGCACATAAAGGTGCGTGTGAGTGTGCATTTTGCCGGACGGGACCAAAAAAAGTGGTAAACAACTTATGAAAAAGTCAAAGGAAGAGAAAAACCAGTAAATTAAATTCAAAGCAGTTATTTATTATTCATATTATTATTTGTGGTGGTGTTAATTAAAGTTAAAGAAACTGTAAATTATGCGTGCATGCTCATTATGATAATGATATATGCAGAGCGAGCGGCTGTCGAGGGAGGGTTCAGACCTTGACTCCACAATCGCAGCATCTGAATGTCTAATATCACACGCTTCATATAGTGCATAAAAACACAGGCTAGCATTACACTTTTAACATTTTCTGAGGAAAATAGGTGAGCTGTGTGTTGAGTGGTTCCTAAGTTTTTTCTTGGAACACAAGCAAAAGGTCTTATCGTTTAGTTTAGTTTGACATGAAGGTGTTTTAATTTTTACGTCTCTAATCATTTGTGCAGGTGAAATCAAATTAAATTACAATAAAAATGCCCCAAATATACATTTAAACACATGCAACAACAATCTGATCTCTTTGAAAAGTAAATGCACACCTCACCTAGAAGTTGCATAGTTTAAGGCATCAATTCATGTTCAATGGTAGAGCATTTCTGCAGCTCAAAAAAAAAAACTAACTTTGTACTAATAACAGTAAGGTCATGGGTTAATTCCAAGGGAATGCATGAAATGTTATTTTAATGCTTTGCATGAAAAGGTCTGATAAATGTAAATGCATTTGTCAAAAGCTGAAAAATGTAGAATAATTGTTCTACACAGTAGAAAATTATTTTTGAAATTAAACATAAAACAAAGATTACAAAAGTATATTTTACAAAAAAAGACTGTTTCAGTATTTAACTTCAAATTTTAATTTAATTCAAGGCATTATTTTCTGTTGCTTTGTAATTAGTTGTGAAATTTACAAGCAATGAAAAATGTTTCTACATCAAATATTTTCAGTGTAGGATATTGTTCAAACTACTTAACCAATACTTTCAGATTTCAGAATTAGGAATTAGAGGATTTCTTTAGGTCTTCATATGAGAGCTGGGGTTTCCTCTCAGAAACACTATGACGTTGGATTTTCTTTAAATATTTAAGATCTCTGTAATCGACATTCAGAAAGATTTTTTTAATCAGCCCTGTCAGATTTGAGGAAATCCTGTGTTTATCTCATAAAAACTACCTGCATAAGATCACAATGCAGTGCATTACTCAAACAACGCTCTCGTAAAGCTCACAGATGAATCTGTAGATAAACAAGCATCTCTCATGCGTGTCAGGGGTTTGGATCTGCTCACCTCATGGGTTTACCAGCTCAACCACAGCACGACCTGAGAAAAAAAAACATGCATTTATGAGCCAGCTAACAGAGTCAGATCTCTATAGTTTTCCTTACACTGCAATGAAATTACAATAGACAGCATTTGGAGAGCAGTGTTGTTGTTGTTAACTATGAATAAAACTATTACATATTTGATAATTGAATAAAGCTAAAATATAAATACAAGTTAAAAATAATAAAATAAAATAAAAAAACAGCTTAATAATTGGTCTATTTTTACTCTCTACAAGATAGTTTTCAAAGAGCCTTTTCAGACAAAGTTGATGTTTAAATAAAACATAAATGTGAACTCCATTAAATCTCCAGAGTGAAAAGCAACCTCATTCCTGTGCTGCAAAAGGAAAATGATGGGAAATGTAGTTTGTTGTTTAGCCTGCAACCTGCACAACAAACAGAACAGTCAACACTCACAATGAAAACTTAATTAAGATCATTAGCAATTCATGTATTTGCATATCATATTTGAATTTATGCATTTGACATTCCCTGGGAATCAAACCCACAATCTTGGTATTGCTTTTTGTTTTAACGGGAAATGCATTAACATAGAAAAGAAGACTCTGTGTTTTAACTATCAGTCTTTACTTAATTTTACACATATGTATGCTGAAATCTAAAACTTCAAAATACAACTATTTTCTTTAGCATCAAATCACTTGTCTCTGTGTTGCTTTCATGCATTACCATTTGAGCTCCAGGAAAGCTTTGTAAAGTGTCTCTTCGACATGTTTCATGAAAATATACTGTTTTAACACAAAATACATTAACAAAGAAAAAGGGATTCGAAACAATTATCCTATGCCTGATTATTTATTTTTTTTCGGCTCTGTTGTTGAATTTCCTGTTGAATCAATGTTTGTCAAAGTGTTATTTAACTGTCAGTCTTTACATAATTTCACACATTTGCATGCCAGAAACTACAACCTGAAACTACCACCAGATTTTCAGGGAATCGAACCCCTAATCTTACTGTTGTTTGGTGTTTTATCAGAAAATACATTACCAGAGGAAAGAAAACCATGCACAGAAGCACTTTAATAATTTTACACATTTCCATGCTGGAAACTAAAATCTGAGACCACCACCAGATTTCCTGGGAACTGAACCCACAATCTTGGTGTTGTTTGATGTTTTATCAGAAAATACATTAACAGAGGAAAGAAAACCATGTGCAGACATGCTTTAACTATAAGTCTTTACATAATTGTACACATTTGCATGCTGGAAACTAAAAGCTCAGACTTCTACCATATTCCACTGGAATCAAAACCATTATCTTGGTGTTATACTGTATATATATATATATATATATACAGGGGCAGCGTTAGGGGTGGGCTAAGGGGGCTGGAGCCCCGAATGTTTTTATTACCACCATGTCATCAATGAGTTTTCATGCCCAATAAAGTAATTTATATTAGAATTTAAATAAATAAATAAATATCTCTCCACTCTCACTTCCACAGTGTCTGTAAATTTACCCAAGTAAGTTGTGCGTTGTCATTCACACCCGACGCTCCAAACTCCCGAACTGATTCAAATGATTCGCGATCCCGCTACGAACTCCCGAACTGACTCAAATGATTCGCGATCCCCAAATTGATTTAAATGATTCGCGATCCCGCTACGAACTCCCGAACTGATTCAAATGATTTGCGATCCCCAAACTGACTCAAATGATTCGCGAACCCCCTACGAACTCCCGAAATGCTTCAAATGATTCACGATCCTCAAACTGATTCAAATGATTCGTGATTCCGCTCCAACTGCCAAACTGGAGTCAGATGACTCAAATGATTCGCGATTCCGCTACGAACTCCCGAATTGCTTCAAATGATTTGCGATCCCCAAACTGACTCAAGTGATTCGCGATCCCGCTACGAACTCCCGAACTGACTCAAATGATTCGCGATCCCGCTACGAACTCCCGAACTGACCCAAATGATTCGCGATCCCCAAATTGACTCAAATGATTCGCGATCCCGCTACGAACTCCCGAACTGATTCCAATGATTCACGATCCTCAAACTGACTCAAATGATTCGTGATCCCGCTCCAACTCCCAAACTGGAGTCAGATCACTCAAATGGTTCGCGATCCCGCTACGAACTCCCGAACTGACCCAAATGATTCGCGATCCCCAAATTGACTCAAATGATTCGCAAACCTGCTACGAACTCCCGAACTGCTTCAAATGATTCACGATCCTCAAACTGACTCAAATGATTCGTGATCCCGCTCCAACTCCCAAACTGGAGTCAGATCACTCAAATGGTTCGCGATCCCGCTACGAACTCCCGAACTGACTCAAATGATTCGCGATTCCCAAATTTACTCAAATGATTCGCGATCCCGCTCCGAACTCCCGAACTGACTCAAATGATTCGCGAACCCGCTACGAACTCCCGAACTGACTCAAATGATTTGCGATCCCAATACACATAATGCTATAAAAGTGTGCACATTGAGAGAAATAAACAGCAGATGTTCATGTTAACAACTTCTTTAACTTGAGCAAACGCTGCTAATACATAAAACGAAATACATGAATGTTTTAATGCTACTGAATAAAAATAAACGATCCACTCGAAAGTCTCTGCTCATCATGACAGGAACTGGATCAGTGAGCTGCGTCTAGAGCCGATGACATAATTTCCATGGAGGCATGTTGTACACGCCCCCGTCAATTGACCCCGCCCCCGCGTCAAAACAGTGCCACAAAGAGAAACGTGCAGAAAAGTGAAGCGCGAAGGAAAAATGGCATCGCAAACTCTAACTAGACTGACACGCAGAATAAAAGCAGAGTTGCAAATAAATTAATAAATATGACCATGGAAAATATGTATTGCAAAATCATTGCTTTCGTGCTGTTTCATTTGTTTTGCAATTCTTAATTGTTGTTTGCATAAAGCAAATGTATTTTCCTCAATACTTTAAATAAAATGTTTTAAATTTGTTTTTGTTTTTATTGTTTTTGTATATTTTAAACAAGGTAAATCTTTCTGATTTATTAAAATAGAAAAGTCACATACATAGATTTTTCTGGGCTAAGCCCCAGATCTCTACTCACCCTAGAACCACCCCTGTATATATATATATATATATACAGTATTCATTCAATATATATATATTGCTTGGTATATTAACCATATACAGAACTGCTTTAGATATCTGTCTTTACATAATTTGATATAATCGCATGCTGGAAACGAAAAAAAAAAAAGTGAGACTACCTGATTTCCAAGGAATCAAACCCTCAATCTTAGTGTTGCTTGATTTGCACAGTTGAATTTCCTGTTAAAACAACATTTGCCAAAGTGCTTTAACTATCAGTTTTCACATAATTTTACACATTTGCATGCCGGAAACCACAACCTGAGATTAAAACCAGTAATATGCCTAAATGCACATTACTCTATAAATACAGATTACGCGACTATGAAAAATTTGATGTAGGATTTACTTTAATATTTAGAAACTGCCTACTCCAAAAATCCTTGTTTTATTGACAATTCAAATAAAAAATAAAATAAAATAAAATGAAATCAGTGAGTTGTTTCTGAAGTTACCATATCACACCAAAAGTCAGTATAATGCCTATATGAGCTGCTCATAAGGCTTCATATAAGATGGAGATATTTAGAGCCTTGTAAATACTTCTGAAGCCTGTGCTAAGGGTGTATAATGATGTTTATAGCAGCCGTATTAAAACTGCATGCACTCACCTGTGTTAGCAGAGGCTAGTCCCTCTTCCCTTAGGCAGGTTACGGTTCTCGCTCTCAGAATGGCCCGAGGCTTCGGTTCTAACACACTCATCCAGACATATCTCCTATCCCTTAGTTCAGCTCTCCCTCTACTGCTGTCTGCCGCTCTTCATCTCCCTCTTTCTTTTGCTTTGTTTTCTTTATAACCAATTATACCTTCCTTTCAAGCTATTACCGCATGTTGTCTCATCCCTTGACCACAGTGATCCCCTCAGGTTGTGGTTTCCAGCATGCTAATGGGCGCCATGATTACGTAAAGACTGATAGTTACTCACATTTTTGTTTCTTGTATTCCTGTATTTCCCATTAAAACAGGAAGATGGAGTTGTAACATGTCAAAAACCTTTTTTGTTAAATGCACAACAGCCTTTTTGGTTCATATCAAAGCCATTCACCAAGACTCGCTATTGCTAGTGAAAGCACATTCTCATTTTAGAGAGCAAACAAATTAGATGCATTAGTGCAAGATAAGTCATCAACACTGAAAGATTGTACAATATAAATGTGTTTATCAGCTTGATCAGTGTTCTTTTAAATGCTATCATTTTATTTATTAGTTTTCATTTTTATATTTTCACATTACATTTTTATCTTAGTTTAAGTTTCAGTCAATTTGTTGTGCATTTGTCATTTTATAATTAACTTTAATTTATTTTCAATTCAGTTTTAGTTTTAACAATTTAAGTAATTAAACATTTTATTTCAATTAGCTGCTGAGGCAACTTTTTTGTCATTTTTATTATATTTTAATATTTCTATTTAGATTTATTTTAGTTGTTTTTTATTTTGGTTAGTAAATTTTTTTTAAGTTTTAGTTCTTAAACATATTTTATTTTAATTAGTTACCAAGGCAACATTTACATTTTTTTCTTTAGATTGCAAAAATGTTTCCCGTCAAACGTTTGAACAATGTTCAGCAGATGTAATGTTAATGAATAAAGTGTCTGCCCTCTTTACGTGTTAGAACTTTAGTCCTTGGAGGGAAAAAAAATTTACATGACAGATTTTGAAAAATAAGAGAGGAAGCAAACCTTATTCACATCTTAAAAACATCAAATGCAAGTGTTACTGAGAGAGGGCAGTTGTGCATCTTTAGTTGTGCGTCTTGTGCCTCTCCCTCAGAAACCAACCCCTTTGATTATCATATTCAAAGAGTTGTTTGCACCACAAAATAATATAGCATTTTTTATGTCTTCTTAAATATCCAGTTTATTTACATTATTCTGTTCTTCTTTTATTGGTTTACATTTATTTTATTTTTATTAGTTCTGGCAACCAATTTAATTATTTAGTTTGTTGTTCTGGCAACCAAAATTGGTTCTGGCAACCAATTTAAAGGGCAAATTCACCCATTAATTAAAATTGGAATTATTTATATGTAGGTTGCATGTTGTTCGAAACCTATATGACTGACTTTCAAAAAAAAAAAAAAAATAATAATAATAATAATAATTAATTAATAAAAAAAAAATAAATAAATAAATATATTACGAAAAATGTTTTAATGTTGTGTGCAGCCTTTTGACTTTCAAAATATGTGTTCAACGGAAAAATTATATTTCAAACATGATGTTTATTTCCACTTGAACATCAGCTACAGTCAGCTCTAAATTAATTTGTAGAATGTCAAAAAAATTAACCAGGGTTATTACAGTTAATAAACTAAAAACATAATTTATATAACTTAATAAATAATATTTTTTTTTTATTTCAGTTAATTGCAAAGGCAACTTGATGTACTCACATACAACTCTACAAAAACTATACAGACATTTAAACAAAAAACACAATACAAATTACAAAAACACAACAAAATTACTATAACTAAATGAAAACGGAAGATATTAAAAGTAAATAATATACAATTATAACAGCATCTCAATAGTAAAATAAACCTGAATGAAATGCTTTTATTCAATAATTTTTCAAAGGGGTCATATGATGCGATTTCAAAGTTTTCCTTTCTCTGTGGAGTGTTACAAGCTCTTGGTGCATAAAGAAAATCTGCAAAGACTAAAGTCTCAAATCCAAAGAGATACTATTTCTAAAAGTTAAGACTCTGTCACACCCCCCCTAAAACACCTGGTTTAAACACACCCCACATCTCTGCGTCACGATGTGGGAAGATATTCTCTCTTCTCTTTTATTCTCTCTGTTGCTGCCGCTGCCATGAAAAATGTGACAGTGAAACTACTTTGTTTGGCCTTCCAAAAGAGGACACGACAAGAAATCCAGATTTCCAGAACAGTCCAACCCAAATATTAAGATGTGAGCTGTGCATTTTATGGAGGATGATGACTGTTTCCTGAACCACTAGCCTGCGATGCATCTGTGGCACAACAGCTGTTTCTATAAAGTTGTGCAGTTGAAACGTTGCAAGGACAGTCTGGCGCTTCTGACTCACAGCCGGTAAGTATGTTATTTATACTGAAATAATTTGCCAATGATGATTCAAACACAAGTTTTGAGGAGTGTAGAGTAGGCTTGTTTGTTGTTTCTCATATCACAAATGCAGACATGGTTTTATAGCCAATCACAACGCACTGGATAGCTGGCCAATCAGAGCACATCTCGCTTTTTCAAAACAATGAGCTTTCTAAAATCGACACGTTTTAGAAAGCAAGGCATAGAGGAGAAACAATAATGTGCATTATATGGAAAATAATGTGTTTTTTTTACCTTAAACCGCATAAACATATTGCATTATTCCAAATACATAAAATATTGTTCTTTTTAGCATCATATGACCCCTTTAAAGAATATTTTATTACTATTTGTGACACTTTATTCTTGCATGTGTATAGATGCTTTGGCAATACAGTATGCAAAAACATTCATGCCTGCATGAAGCACTTTGAAATGTTGAAGTTGTGACAGAATTCCAGGCATTATTGCTATCACAGACCCGCGTTTATGTTACGATCATACACGGCTTTAGGGAGCATCTCCTGACGGGTCACGATCCCGACGTCCCGCTCGTGGCGATCCGAGATAGAGCAACACACTCAGACACACTATAGTCCTGTCTCTTGCCTCGCACTGGCGTTTGATGCTAAAGGGCTAATCCACATATTAAAGCTAATTTATGGAGATCCGGTAAGCACTGCCTTTAAACATGCAGTCAAATTAATATTCAAATGTAATTCCTCACCTAAAGAAATGAAACATGCTAATGGCATACTAATTTAGTTGCAGCTGCTGTTGCTCAGAGGCTGATGGTCTGATTTCTCAAGGCCGGGTATTTAACACCGCAGCCAGAGAGTAAAGAGAGAAATTTTCTTGCCACAAATGAATTAGTAAACAGCGAGTACGTGTTTGTAGAAGTGTGTGTCGGCGGTTGTAAACCTACGCTGTTGGACGTATTGTGTCAAATAGTTTGTTCGTAACCGCGTACGTCCTCTAATGCCAGAAAAGGGTCACGTTTTAACTTCAACCTCGTCTCACGCAGGGAAACGATTTTTTATGCAAACTTGATTTAATTACGACTTATAGATGTGAGGGAAAAGCACAAAAGCGACAGAGTTTGGATTGGCGGGAAAGTTGCGCATTAGCCGTCACCACCTGTGGCTGTTTTCAGTATCGGATGTGTCTACGGGGGGATGAATAAAACAAATGAAAATATAGACATTGGTTTATCATTGTGTGCTGTCTTCCAGGGGTTGCATTTGCATATTCATATTTTCGACCGGATGCATGAATAATTTCCTGCTTTCCAAAGGTTAGGGCTCATTAATTAAAGCCCAACAATTAGAGAGAAAATTTTCTATTATTAATTGTTTTGGTGTGTGCATGTGGTGCCACACGGAGTTGTTATAATTTATAACTGACCTGAACTCATCTTTCTAGTTTCCACCCGGTTACCACCGAAAGCCAGTTCACCTTGGGCAATGACAATCTCCAGCTTAACCTCTCAAAGAGCCGCCACAGGGCAGTTCCTCCAGCCCAACAAACAGCTCCTCCTAGATCTTCCACAGGGAATTGACTCTGCACAAATGAATCGGAGCAGAGAACGAGCGCTTACTGAGAGCAGCCGCTTAAACAAACCATTTAGGTGAACTAGAAACACATTGAGGGATGCTGATGTGGAAAAATTGCAAATTTTTGCGATCAAGAATGGATTTAAAGTTGAAGACTGTTAGTGTCAGGCAAAAGAAAGCCCCGCCCCCAAACTCACACCATTGGTTGAGCCAGTGTCATGTCATATAATTAAACTTTTTTTTTTTTAAGAGAAAAGGATGCACATCAGGCAGCTTAAAGAAGAAAAAAAGTCACCAACCTTTAGTTTTCCAAGTTGACCCTCAACAGCAGCTTACATCATACCTGGATCAAACATACTGAATGAAAACTAGCTTGGAGCTATCATATTAATGCATGCCACTATAATGGGGTTGGTACGATTTTCTAATGTTTCTGAAAGGAGTCTCTTCTGCTCACCAAGGCTGCATTTACTGGATCAAAAATGCAGTAAAACAGTGATATTGTGAAATATTATTAAAATTAAAATAACTATTTTCCATTTGAATATATTGTGAAATGTGATTTATTCCTGTGAATAAATCTTCAGTGTCACATGATCCTTCAGAATGCTGATTTGCTGCTCAAGAAACATTTATTATTATCATCAATGTTAAAAACAAAAACTGATTTCTTGGATTCTTTAATGTCTAAGAAGTTCATTTATTTGAAAAATATTTTTTTTTAACACTGTAATTGTTCTTACTGTTACTTTTGGTCAATTTAATCTGCATATTTAATATGCATATGTATTTAATAATTGAATATATTTAAATGTATTGAAAATTATTAAAATAAATATATATTTAAATATATTAAGTTGAATATATTTGTATATGTAATATCAAATATGTTACTGTAAAAACATATTTGAAATATAATAATTATATATATATATATATATATATATATATATATATATATATGTATTTATATATGTCTATATATATTTTTTTATAAAATTTAATTTAATTTATCATTTTAAAACATTTCTGATTATTATCAATGTTGAAAGCATGCAGTTGCGCTGCTTATTATTTTTGTTCAAACCATGATATTTTTTAATGATTCTTTGATAAATATTATTTTCAACAGAACAGTGTTAATTTGAAATACAATTGTATATTACAAATATTTTTACTGTAACTTTTAATCAATTTAAAGCATCGTAGCTGAATAAAAGCTGAAATTTGAGAACTTAAAGTACTAACTTATATATATATATATATATATACTGCTTAAAGGTGAATAAATATTCTAACATTATTACCACAATAACAGACCAATCACTATGTACAATCAGCTGATTCAAAAACTTTTTCATTTTATTCACTGAAAACAGCATTAAAAACAAGCAACACTCTTCCTAAAGCCACAACAACAAGAAAACCACCAATTAAACATCAAATCCACTCTAGCAAGGTTACCTCAACACCATGCAGCCAAATAAGATTGAGCCATTTGGTGGCAGTAATGCACAGAAAGATGTTTTGCAAACCGGTATGAAAACACCAAAGAACGAAGCATCTAGAACAAACTTGATAGCTTTAAATAAGATGTTCAATTAATTTTGAAGGGTACAAATTCAGTTTGTGTTGAGAGAAATAACGTCTGGCATGCAAGTGCGTGCAACAAGTTTCTGGATGTGTGCGTCTGAATACATGTCCATTTCTGTCTCCACGTTTTAAATATATTTGTTGATTTCAGGGCGAATAATGATGGTAAATCAACTCGGTCCAGACCGCTTTAATCGTAATTAATTACCTCCCAGTTTCTCTGTCTCAAAAAAAAAAAAAAGTTGTGCAATATTTATTAAATCACACCAAAAAAATGTTGGGGGTGGGGGGGAGTCCTTGAAATTTTCATCAAACGTATTCTAATCAGGCAGTCGTCAGGTCAGCTAATGAGATGGCAGGAGTGAGGGCCTGACACTGCAGGCTCTGCCAGATGACTACCTCGCTCTCTCTCGTTCTATCACTCCGTATCCCTCGCTCTCTCTCTCGCACGCTTTCATCATCACTGAAGCTCATTAGTCCATCTTTCAGGCTTCCATTTGATTATAGTTTCACTTTTTAAAAGTGAAAAATATTTCACTCATTTACTCTCATTAGTCCTCAAGGTCATCGTTTGAAGCCGCTCCTGTCAATATAAGATAAATCGACCCTTCGCTTCCTCTCTCTCTCTCGTGCGTGTATCTCCTTCAATGCTTTAGAAACGTCTCTCGCTGTTCTTGTGCTCCTAAGTTATGCTGCTGTAATCATCTCTTTCTCCCGTTCCTCTTTTGCTCACACCATCCTGACAGAAACTAGCGGAAAGGAAAAGTGGAAGACAAAGATGCAGAAAGAGAGATGACGTAAGAGAGACTAGCAAAGCATACTATTTCTGCAATATCTTAAGGCATTGATAGTAAGAGTAGTAAGTTAGTATGCAGCATACAAATTGAGCCAGAGACTCAAAATCTAGTGTCTAGTCTTAAAGGCAGCATCTTAAATGAAAAAAAATGTCTATTTATAATTATATCTTGAATAGATTTTATGGATTTTGTTTGTGTATAAAAATATACACACATTTACACTACGATATATTTTATTGAAATAAGTTCACCAAGGCTGCATATATTTGATCAAAAATACAGTAAAAACTTTAAAATAATTTAAATTTAAAATAACTTTTTTTCTGATTTGAATATATTTCAAAAATATAATTTATTCCTTTGATGGAAAGCATCATTACTCCAGTCTTCAGTGTCACGTGATCCTTCAGAAATCATTACAATGTGCTGATTTGCTGATCAAAAACATTTATTATTATCAATCTTCATATTTTTGTCAGGATCATTTGAAAAAATAACATAACTATTTAGCACAGTGGCTAGATTTACAAATAACCAGACACCACCCGGTTTAAATATTCCCTCACAGTTGAATAGTAATGACTTTATGAATTTCTTCACTGATTAAATAGATAACATCAGAAATACAATAACAAATTTAGATTTTACAGCATCTAGTACTTCAGCTTCATTCATCGTACCCAAAGAAAAACTGGAGTGTTTTACAACTATAGGACAGGAAGAGCTTAATAAACTTACAGTATCACTGCATCTAAACCAACAACATGTTTATTAGATCCTGTACCCACTAAATTACTGAAAGAGTTATACCTGTAGCCGAAGAACCGCTTCTCAATATTATTAACTCATTGTTATCTTTAGGTTAGATTCCAAAACCATTTAAGATGATGGTTATTAAGCCTCTTATTAAGAAACCACTACTAGATCCTAGTGAACTGGCAAATTACAGACCCATTTTAAATCTTCCGTTTATGTCTAAAATATTTGAAAAAGTTGTGTCTGCTCAATTGTGATACTTCTTGCAAAATAATTATCTCTATGAAGATTTTCAGTCAGGTTTCAGGCCCCACCATAGCACAGAAACCGAGCTTGTTAAAATTACAAATGACTTGCTTCTTGCGTCAGACCAAGACTGCATCTCATTGCTAGTTTAACTTGATCTTAGTGCTGTGTTTGACACTATAGAGCATGACATACTCATAAATCGATTGCAAAAATATAGAGTTATTCAAGGGCAGGCTTTAAGATGGTTTAAATCCTACCTCGCTATCACATTGTTTATTTAAATGGGGAGTCATCTCAATTATCACCAGTAAAGTATGGAGTGCCACAAGGATCTGTCCTAGGTCCGCTGCTATTTTCAATATACAATAAGCTTTATTCTGGATCCAGCCCTTACAAAGCCCTGAGATGAATGAACACCTGAGTAGAGATGATGCAAACCCTTCAGAGGACCTTATATGATGCCAACCCTAGCAAATTTTGCTACAAGTTCAATTGCAACATTTAATCATTGCTGTTAATAGTGTTTATCTGTTTGATTACATCATTAACTGAATTTTACTGTATATTTCTGCCATATGTACATCAATTTGACAATCTGTCACCACTTACAAGCTACTACTAAATACATTGTAGAAACTTAATTTTATGTAAAGCTGCTTTACAACAATTTGTATCGTAAAAAGGGCTATACAAATAAACTTACATTTAATTGAATTATTATATTTCTACAGGTTATTTTTCTTTTTATATATTTTATATAGGTTTCAAATACATGCTGTTCTTTTAAACATTGTATTCATCAATGAATTCTAAAAACTGTTTTTGTCAATTCCTTTCAACATTAAAACAAAACAAAAAGAAACCAATGGACTGAACAGCGGTAATCTGACATTACATGAGTGTGTTTCTGCTAAGCTCCTGTGTAAATGTAGTGTGTTTGTGTGTCTTTAGTTGTAAACGTGGCGTGTGATTGAGGCCTAAGGCTGACTGCAGAAATTAAAGCACAATCGATACTGACTGATGTTTCTTCCTTTCTGACGAGTCTCCACCAGTCACACTGTGTGTGTGTGTGCTGTCATACACATATTAGTACAGCTGTTTCATGGATTAGCAACTTCTGTATTAATTGCTAATTGCACTTAATGACTGTCAGTATGTCCAAGTCCCGCCCCACAACCTGTCAATCAAACTCTCCTAGGTGAATTACTGCAGCACAAACACACATTTGCTTTTCTTTTCTATTGGCTTCTACTGTTTTCACTGTCAGCTATAATGTTTTCTATTTTCACTCTCCACAAACTGCCAACCTTCACCTGTCCAGTAGAGAAATCAATCACCCCCCCCCCACCACCCCCCCAAAAAAGAATATAAGTATAACATAATATACCAGACAAAGGTAAAAAAAGATAATAAATAATAATAAGACAGATATTGACTGTAATTCTAAAAACCAATGTTTGAAATGTATTTGTGTGTGTGTGTGTGTGTGTGTGTGTGTGACCCTGGACCACAAAACCAGTCATAAGAGTACATTTTTCAAAATGTACATTTATATATCATCTGAAAGCTGAATAAATAAGCTTTCCATTGATGTACATGATCAGACAATGATTGGATGAGATTTTTTGAAAATCTGGAATCTGAGGGGGCAAAAAAAATCTAAATATTGAGAAAATCACTTTTAAATGAAGTTCTTAGCAATGCATATTACTAATCAAAAATTAAGTTTTGATATATTTACAGTAGGAGATTTACAAAATATCTTCATGGAACATGATCTTTACTTAATATCCTAATGATTTTAGGCATAAAAGAAAAATATTATTTTGACTCATACAATGTATTATTGGCTATTGCTACAAATATTCCCCAGCGACTTAAGACTGATTTTGTGCTCCAGGGACACACACAGACACACACACACACACACATATATATGTATATATATATACTTATTTTTTGATACATATATATACACATATGTATAAGCACTGTAAAATTATTTATTGCAATTAATCATGTAAAAAATAAAAGATGTTGTTTGCATAATATGTGTGTTTCTGTATATAATTAATATGTATATATAAATACACATACATACAGTATATTTTTTAAAATATTTACATGTATTTACATGTCTATATATTCATATAATTTATATTATAAATAAACATATTTAATAAATTAACCTAACATAACTTTTCTGAAATATATACATGCATGTGTGTGTATTTATATATAGATAATAAATATACACAGCACACACACATATATAATGTGAACAAAAACTTTTATTTTGGATGCAATTAATCGTTTTTACAGCACTAATGTTTAAATAAATAAATATATCTCACTTTGAATCTCCATGGAGAAAATTAATGTGAAAAATACTTCTGGAGCTAAAGCCACTGAAGAAAAGGGTGGTTACTATTGTGCTCTTTAGTCTCTCTCTTTTTATATGTGTATGTTTGTTCTGACCGGGGTCTCAACCTCATATTTAAAATGTCGGAAAGTGCTGAGATGTCACAAAGCATCAGTGTCCAGCAAACTCGCCCTGTGTGTGTGTGTGTGTTAGAGAAAGAGCTTACTTTTTCCCTGTTATGCACTCTTTTCTTTTT
Source organism: Carassius auratus (assembly GCF_003368295.1). NCBI lineage: Eukaryota > Metazoa > Chordata > Actinopteri > Cypriniformes > Cyprinidae > Carassius > Carassius auratus. Next base: position 5,633,960 of record NC_039262.1, read on the forward strand.
TCCTCCATCTTCCTGTCACTTGTGTCCCTGCCTTTCCAGCCTCGCAGTCTCTCCTGGTGTCTTTAAGCTGCTGAATATAGGATGCTCTGCACAATCTATAGGCCTCAGGGATACAGCAGAGAAGAGAGACAGGACACTCAGTCAGTGTCTGCAGATGAACATGGCGCCCAGAGCAAGACAAACAGGAAGCTCATTGAGCATCTCGAAGCCTGACAGCACAATCAGCCTGACACTGCAGCCATGCACACACATGCTCACATGTATACCATGCATGCTATTTTCTTATTTATTTGAAGTCCACACAGTGTCCGTTTCCTTAGCTATATTAACCCATAAATGTACTTATTTTTCAACAAAAACGAAAATTATTGGAATATTAGAAAATACTATTTTCGTTTTTCTGCTGCAAAATGTAACATTTAATTCAAGGTGTTACAAGCCAAATACAATGACTTCCTACGAACTCAAATCCTAAAGGAAACCATTTACCAAATAAACCCACCCACACAAAAATATCTAGGCCTAAATTTAAGACACAATTGTAACGTGGCCAATATTTAAATAAATAAATGAAACATGCTGTATGTATCATATTTATATATTATAAATATATTGAATACATTATGCATAATTGTCAAGTACATGAATGAAATGAGTAAAGAAACATTATATGAGATTGAAACCAATTGGATTTAATGATGATTCATATATAAACCTGGTTACACGTAATATATCATTCAGTTTATACAGAAACCTGACCTGTCTCACATTAATTACATTCGTTTGTTTGTGTGGAAACTGTGTAATCCAAATAGACGTTTATGCAATTCAAATGCAAAATTATTTAATTTAGGCCCAAATAATTTTGGAGCGTACACACATTCTCACTCATCAAAAGACATTAAAACAGATATAGTTAAACTGATCTTATCTGAGATGTTCCGAAAAATGTGTACACTGAAATAACGACCCCTGACTCACACACACACACACACACACACACACACACACACACAGGCCACAGAATGAGAGCGAGGACTGCAGTGTGGCAAACATTTCAGAGGGATGAGTGAGTGAGTGAGTGAGTGTGTGTGTGTTTGGAGGTGGGGTCTGAGGGGAGTGTGTGTATGTGTGTGTGTCTTTGGGGTGGAGGGGGAATGGTGTCAGCTGCACAGGCAGCAGAAAGCAACATCTTAATAAAACAGCCTGAGGCAAAATCCCATTAAAGACTTCACAGAGCAGCCAGGTACACACACACACACACACACACACACACAGACTCACAATATACAATACATCTGTCTGTCTTTGTGTATGACAGTGTGTGAATTCATTTGGACTGTGTAAGCCTGTGTGTGTGTGTGTGTGTGTGTGTGTGTGTGTGTGTGAGGGGTTACAGACCTCACTGCGACCTCACACCTCAGTACCTTCAGAAGCGTTCAGAGAATACCAATAAGAAAGAGCAATACTTTGATGTATTTTGTGTGTTGGTGAGATATAGAAAACTTTTTTTTTTTTTGCGTGTACATTTTTTGTACTGCTGGATTGTTCAATATTTCACTGTATTTACCTTTACAACAAGTCATAGAGGGAGACAGTTCTGTGAAAGCAACCCGAACCAATCTGGCCCAAATAAAACACACGCACCGTTTACAGATAACAAGCGCTGTATTAGCATTTCATGTATGGAGGCAGATGAGCGCGCGGAGCATTAGCACACATAAAAACACCCAAAACTGTCAAGAACGCAAATGGGATGTCACGAGAGGGAGAGAGAGAGACAGAAAAAAAGAGAGACAGACGCAGAAGTTAAAACTCTCTGGCTTTTTCTGCCCAAACGCAGTACTTCAGGTTTTTGTAAACTATTGTTATGACAGCATGTCACTTCGGTTTGAGCGTCAGCGGTTAGCGCACGAGCGCGGGCTGAGCAGGGCGGTGCAGCGATCTTTAGCGAGACCCTAAGGCTATTGTCATAAAGCTCAACGGCGCTAACAGCCAACTCTAATTCACTTGTCAACTGCCTGATAAAATACTGCACAAATGCCATTTTAACTGAAGCAGCTAATAGGGAAGTTTATAAGTCCTCTAGTGCGGCGTGCGCGTGAGAGTGAGAGTCTTCACACCAGTCATCATCTAAGCATATTACAATAATCAGGCAAAAATAAATCCTCTGCATTATCTGGTTAAGTTGATTGGGTTAAGTCGCCTGTTAACCCTTGTAATCCAGACAGCCTGCAAATCCTGACCTACGCGTTAGACTCTGAATGCTAAACTAACCCTTTAATCTGAGTCCAGATGCGTTAAGAGCTGCTATTGACTCCTGCTCTAATGAACACGGATCTGCTGCCAAGACAAACAAGTGCAGAACAGACTACAGTGGATTTCAAACTTACTACTAAAAGATTGGTAAAAAGGTTTCAGTCACGTGATGTGAGGATGAGAGGCATTTCATTCAGATTCAAGCATCGTATGCACTCAGGATGTTCAGGTGTTTGTCTGCACCTGGAGGGAGGAAGCCAAGGATGAAGCTTGACTTGTTATTTCAATCAGTTAAAATATATGAACGATTATGCTTAACACATAAAACTGTGAGTTATAAATGCTGAACTCACTTGTAGCCTCAGGTTTTACAGATTGTAAAGACACCAAGGTGTAACTGAGGCCCTTGGCTGCTGAAACGTAGAGTATGATATTTTATGATTACTATATTTGTATATCATTACTGCATGATATATACACTGATACAATCATAATGTCAATGTCATTTACATTCAACAGAAGAAATAAGTACCCTTAGGTTTGTAAATAGTGACCCTGGACCACAAAACCACTTTGCATTGATGCTTGGTTTGTTAGGACAGTGTGATATTTGGCCGAGATACAGCAATTTAAAAATTTAAAATCTGAGAGTAAAAATAAATAAATAAATACAATTCTAAATATTGAGAAAATCATCTTTAAACTTGTCCAAATGACGTTCTTAGCACTAAATATTACTAATTAAAAAAATAAGTTTTGATATATTTACAGTAGGAAGTTTACTAAATATCTT